>NC_064931.1:546760427-547060599 GCF_023897955.1 Schistocerca gregaria
AGTATGAAGCACATTGCAATGAAAAACATCAATCATCAAATTAATCCTGAGAGATGGTCTTCGTAAGTTCTTCAAGTTGGCGTGATTAACATCCGATTGCCTTTCGCACCAACAGATATAGTCATGCTACCTAGACAACACTTGTAATTACGAGCCAAAGCCAGAGCGAGATAGCCGTTGGATTGCAAATTCAAGATAAGTGATATTATTGTTAATTTTCTTCAGTGACTGTAATCAATTGATGTAGCAATACCTGCCACATTAAAGACCTTTTAGTTGCTCAATAAAAAGATCATACTTTGAGTGCGCGACGTGATAATTTTTGAAATAATTAACTGTTGGTGGAGGTATTGTTATACTCTGAGTGAGGAAAAGTGTGAAATCATCCACACGAGTACGAAAGAAATCCATTAAATTTCGGATGCTCGATAACTCACACAAGTTTAAAGGCTGTGAATTCCATTAAATGCCTGGGAATTACAATTACGAACGACTTAAAGTGGAACGATCACGTAGATAATGTTGTGATGCAGGCCATACAGACACAGCGTTTTATTGGCAGAACACTTAGAAGATGCAACAGGTGTACTGAAGAGACTGCCTATACTACCCTTGGCCGGCCGCAGTGGCCGAGCGGTTCTAGGCGTTGCAGTCTGGAACCGCGCGACCGCTACGGTCGCAGGTTCAAATCCTGCCTTGTGCATGGATGTGTCTGCTATCCTTAGGTTAGTTAGGTTTAAGTTGTTTTAAGTTCTAGGGGACTGATGACCTCAGCAGTTGAGTCCCATAGTGCTCAGAGGCATTTTTTTATACTACCCTTGCCAGTCCTCTGATGGAGTATTGCTCTGAGGTATAGTATCCTTACCAGATAGGACTGACGGAAGACATTGAAAAAATCCAAAGATGGGCAGCTCGTTCTGTATTATCGCGAAGCAGGGTAGAGAGTGTCACGGATGTGATAAGCGAGTTGGAGAGTGAATCATTTAAACAAACACGCATTTCGTTGCGGCGAGATCGTTTCAAGAAATTTAAATCCCAATTTTCCACTCTGAATGTGAAAATGTTTCACTGTGCCAACATACAGTGCTACGAGGTTGCAGAACTCTGTTTTCTGTGTTAATTCCTCCGTTTTCAAGTGCTACAAGCAGAGGAAGGCATAATATGTACACAGAAGCAGCAGTTCAACTACTTTCCATTTCTATTGTATGCCATGAATAAATTGTTAAATTTTTATTTATTGCTGTTACTATAAATTCCTTCCTCTTTCTTATCTCATCAAAAACGCGCAAAAATCTTTAATCTTTTAAAGCTAATGAACCATTGCACTTCATTGCTACATCAATTCGTAAAAACATTTCCAACCTAGGGCTGGTGCCATTCTGCAATAAAACGGATGTCCGGCGAGAAGCTACCGTATAGACCATGTGGGGTAAGCCTTGTACAGCGGACGTGCGAGCATAACTTAAGCCACGACACTCGGCAACAGGGACATTACTGTCTCAGCAATACTGCACCAATTCTTATGCCATGTGTGTGTTGCTCGTTTCTGTCTACATTGTTATTAAAATAGCACTGACTGCTTTTTCCATCTTATTTAATAACGCAATATTTAATAACGCAAATTACTCCTTTTTTTAAAAGTTTTCTTCAAAAACGAAAAATTTATGTCTAATTGATATTTTGTTTTTTAATCGGTTATTAGTAAAAAATAAAAAAATTACCTCCCTAACTCAGACCAAACAAACACCGAAAACCTTCTGTTACTCAAAATTAAAATATCTGTATCGGTTGTAATTGGTCTGTTTTTCCCATTCCTATTACGCCCTACCGCCTCTCGTGGCATAACCAATATTAACGGACGCCTAGCGTCACCGGGAAGCATCAGCAGTCATGTATGTGGTCAGAAAGTTGCCATATTTATCACTGATGAAGTGTAATGTAATTGTAAAACTGACTCGTTCCGGATCTTTGCGAGAGAGTTTGCAATTATTATCCGTAGAATATGCACATAGATAACAAAGTTAAACAACACGCCGTTGTCTTTTCGGATTCACACCTCCTTAGGTCGGGCTAAGTGCGTTGTAAATGTCAGCGTCAGAAACCTTTCGACTCATTCACACCGAAGGCGATTACGCTGCTCTCACAGTATGTGCATAGTGCAGTGCGTGTGTATCCGTGGTGCCTAGACCGTATATGTTTAGAGAGGAAGTGACTTTGAAATAACGACTTTCAATGGCGCCCCAACAGCGCGTGGAACAAATCGAAACCTGAAAATTGCAGTGGAGCGTAAGCGCGCATTCTTCGCAGCGCAGGTGACGCGTTAATCGAGCGACGAGTGTGCACCAACGCGAAAATACCGCACGCCGCGCAGCTGGAAGGGGCGCACGTGGCTCACTGCCTCCCAAACACAATCACGCGTTTTTTATTTGATCGCGCATGCGCAGGGCCATTACAGCAGCTGCACCGCCCCGCGGGGGCAATTAATTGTAGAGGACACGCGTATCAGCGGCCATCACTGCTCATTACCTCGCAAAATACAAATGCCACTCTTGGAGGTACACGTGTTGTTTACCCCAAATTGTAGCATTTATCACACTTTTCTTAAAATATGCGTTACGATCGTAATTTGTGAAGTGTTGATAGGACCTCATTTAGGTGCTGTGCGTCCGCGAACCAAAGAATATTTTACGACGCTTCGTCATCCATTCTGTTCCGCATAACACCTATATACATATCAAATTTTAATATAAAATTTCTTCAGGAGACAATATGAAAATCAATTTTCAGTTTTCCTCAAATAAACTATACAAAAACTGTCATTTTGGCTATAAGTAAGCTAAGATGCATCACAGAATACTGCTCCCCAATGTATTCTGTTCTTCTTTGACAGCAATCAATAACGAATTATTTTTTCCAGATGAATGTTCTCAGTAACGTTCACTTCTAATACAATCATATTATTCAACAACTCCTGAAGTTAAGGAGTATTTAAAATAAATGCTGATATGCTAATGACATGAAGGTCTCTAGCAGAAGACTTATAGTCTTCTTGAAAAAAAAAAAATGCCACCATTCGACGCGACCTAGTCTCAGAGCTTTTTCCACAGGCATAAAGACGGTTTCGACTGCGTCAATCAAATTAGACAATTTTACCAAGGGGTGTGTAGCACTTCTCTACGCCCTTATGACGGCTAAAATGCATCGTGGAGCCTACTAGACGTCAAAATCGTTGGGAAGCTACCTTAATGCATGACTGCTCAACGGCCGTCCGGAACTCAAAGACTGGTCGGACATGGGCCAAAGGCGTGCACATTTTGCCCGAATGCTTCGCTGATGTAAACAAAGAAATGATGTTGCGTTACGTTAGAAGTGTCACAAGCAACCTCGTGTTACTTTATTCCTCAAACCAATACGACACATTTCGGGGTCGACTGGTGGTGCATTGCCATGCTGGAAGTCTGTGGCGTACTATAGGTGACCAAACGGATGCACATGAACGGACAGTACGTTGGAGTATCGTTCGTAGATGACTGACGATGGTACTTCGACCAGGAGCTCCATAGTATCAGAAAAAAACATATCCTAAACGTAAATACCACAACACATGCCTGAACGTAGCCCTGTTGGAAAGCGGAATGTGTCGTCTCATTTGGTTTTCGTCGTTGTCGTTTATTTTTGTTTATTTATCAGATTTCATGAGACCATGCGAGTGAGATCTACTTGGTCATGGAATGAGTCAGTACATAGTTTACATAATTACGATTAGAAATTTTACAAATATAATAAATTAAAGATTAATTACAAAAAGAAGACAATATTATGAGAGTGTACGAACAAATATAACGTTAACGAGAAGAGTTCACAATTACGCAATAGGAGTGTTCCACAAAGGAACCCTTCAACTTAGATCTGAAGACTTGGGGCTCCTCACTCATTTGTTTTAATTCTTCTGAATGTTTACTGAAAATTAAACATGCTGACTAGAGCACGTCTTTCTGTGCAGTGCTTATGAAAGTTTTAGCCTAGCATATAAATCGTGTTTCCGTCTACTGTTCACTGAATGAATGTTGCAATTTCTTCAGAACGTGTCAATATTGTCAACAACATGTCTCACGGTGGAGTATATGTACAGTTAGTATATGTGGAGTTGGAATTCCAGTCCATCCAAAAAACGACCAACACATAGTTTGGGAACTGACAGCGCAGTTCTGCCTGGCCTCCCTTTTATGAAGGCTAACAGATAAACAACGCGTTTTCACCACCCCCGATTTCGTCCAAATTTATGTTATATACAGCGCTTGGCCAGAAATGAAAGTGACAGGATGGTAGCTAGAGATGGCACAGCGATTAGAAGAAATTGTATTTTTGGCGCGGATACGCAAAAGCATGAACTATTTCTGTTAGCGTACTTCCCGCAGCGGCTGGAGCATCGGAACGATAATACACTCCTGGAAATGGAAAAAAGAACACATTGACACCGGTGTGTCAGACCCACCATACTTGCTCCGGACACTGCGAGAGGGCTGTACAAGCAATGATCACACGCACGGCACAGCGGACACACCAGGAACCGCGGTGTTGGCCGTCGAATGGCGCTAGCTGCGCAGCATTTGTGCACCTCCGCCGTCAGTGTCAGCCAGTTTGCCGTGGCATACGGAGCTCCATTGCAGTCTTTAACACTGGTAGCATGCCGCGACAGCGTGGACGTGAACCGTATGTGCAGTTGACGGACTTTGAGCGAGGGCGTATAGTGGGCATGCGGGAGGCCGGGTGGACGTACCGCAGAATTGCTCAACACGTGGGGCGTGATGTCTCCACAGTACATCGATGTTGTCGCCAGTGGTCGGCGGAAGGTGCACGTGCCCGTCGACCTGGGACCGGACCGCAGCGACGCACGGATGCACGCCAAGACCGTAGGATCATGCGCAGTGCCGTAGGGGACCGCACCGCCACTTCCCAGCAAATTAGGGACACTGTTGCTCCTGGGGTATCGGCGAGGACCATTCGCAACCGTCTCCATGAAGCTGGGCTACGGTCCCGCACACCGTTAGGCCGTCTTCCGCTCACGCCCCAACATCGTGCAGCCCGCCTCCAGTGGTGTCGCGACAGGCGTGAATGGAGGGACGAATGGAGACGTGTCGTCTTCAGCGATGAGAGTCGCTTCTGCCTTGGTACAAATGATGGTCGTATGCGTGTTTGGCGCCGTGCAGGTGAGCGCCACAATCAGGACTGCATTCGACCGAGGCACACAGGGCCAACACCCGGCATCATGGTGTGGGGAGCGATCTCCTACACTGGCCGTACACCTCTGGTGATCGTCGAGGGGACACTGAATAGTGCACGGTACATCCAAACCGTCATCGAACCCATCGTTCTACCATTCCTAGACCGGCAAGGGAACTTGCTGTTCCAACAGGACAATGCACGTCCGCATGTATCCCGTGTCACCCAACATGCTCTAGAAGGTGTAAGTCAACTACCCTGGCCAACAAGATCTCCGGATCTGTCCCCCATTGAGCATGTTTGGGACTGGATGAAGCGTCGTCTCACGCGGTCTGCACGTCCAGCACGAACGCTGGTCCAACTGAGGCGCCAGGTGGAAATGGCATGGCAAGCCGTTCCACAGGACTACATCCAGCATCTCTACGATCGTCTCCATGGGAGAATAGCAGCCTGCATTGCTGCGAAAGGTGGATATACACTGTACTAGTGCCGACATTGTGCATGCTCTGTTGCCTGTGTCTATGTGCCTGTGGTTCTGTCAGTGTGATCATGTGATGTATCTGACCCTAGGAATGTGTCAATAAAGTTTCCCCTTCCTGGGACAATGAATTCACGGTGTTCTTATTTCAATTTCCAGGAGTGTAGAACGGTAATGCAAGGGCCGCGTACCCAGATTTTTTTCAATTTTTACTTTACTTATACTACAAATAAACCGAAATATGAAGAAAGTAACCTACTTGTATACAGTGCAGTATGCTACAACCCTTTCTGTAAAATTGCCGCGTGGAGTGGCCGTGCGGTTAGAGGCACCATGTCACTCGTAAGTCTAGGGACCGATGACCTCAGCAGTTTGGTCCCTTAGGAATTCACACACATTTGAACATTCTGCAAAATTATGGCCAACAGCCAGGAGGAGTACTGGCTCTAAGGACCGACGTCTTTTTTACAAAAGCGGTACACAGAAGATGTTTGGCTGATGTGGTGAAGCCCTACGTGAAGCAGAACAGTCCGCATCTCGTGGTCGTGCGGTAGCGTTCTCGCTTCCCGCGCAGGGTACGATTCCCGGCGGGGTCAGGGATTTTCTCTGCCTCGTGATGGCTGGGTGTTGTGTGTTGTCCTTAGGTTAGTTAGGTTTCAAAAAAATGGTTCAAATGGCTCTGAGCACTATGGGACTTAACATCTGTGGTCATCAGTCCCCTCTAACTTACAACTACTTAAACCTAACTAACCTAAGGACATCACACACATCCATGCCCGAGGCAGGATTCGAACCTGCGACCGTAGCAGTCACGCGGTTCCGGACTGAGCGCCTTAACCGCGAGACCACCACGGCCGGCCAGTTAGGTTTAAGTAGTTCTAAGTTCTAGGGGACTGATGACCATAGATGTTAAGTCCCATAGTGCTCAGAGCCATTTTTGAAGCAGAACAATATTTTTCTGGTAACCGACTCATGGGGAAGATAAACAAGTCCACAATACGACGAGATTTTTACAGATGAAGAATGACTGCCATCGTGCCATACTGAAGTGTTTCTTCCAAATGCACTCCGGTAGTGCAACCCTGCACTGTCTGTTTTTATCTTTAGGCGAAGAATTTAATCAAAAAGCTAACAACTTCTCTTATCGAAAGAAGAGAAGAAATCGCACACCGAGAAGACTGCTTTAGAACACATTCAATCGTACATCACAAGGTATCCTCGGCAATATTTCGCGAAATGATGTGTTACGCGTGGTTTGCTGCCAGACTGTGCAATAGAGCTAACGTTTTATAAATTTAAACCAAGTTTGTTTTTCTACATAAACATTAAAACTACCTCGTAGTAATAAAAATGCGGCGGGTGTAACGTATGTAAGATTCCGAAAAAAATACTGCTTCCCTTGTTTTTACGATGAATGTCACCCTAACGCATATACAGGGTGTTTCAAAAATGAGCGGTATATTTGAAACGGCAATAAAAACTAAACGAGCAGCGATAGAAATACACCGTTTGTTGCAATATGCTTGGGACAACAGTACATTTTCAGACGGACAAACTTTCGAAATTACAGTAGTTACAATTTTCAACAACAGATGGCGCTACAAGTGATGTGAAAGATACAGAAGACAACGCAGTCTGTGGGTGCGCCATTCTGTACGCCGTCTTTCTGCTGCAAGGGTGTGCTGTTCACAACGTGCAAGTGTGCTGTGGACAACATGGTTTATTCCTTAGAACAGAGGATTTTTCTGGTGTTGGAATTCCACCGCCTAGAAAACAGTGTTGTTGCAACAAGACGAAGTTTTCAACGGAGGTTTAATGTAACCAAAGGACAGAAAAGCGATACAATAAAGGATCTGTTTGAAAAATTTCAACGGCCTGGGAACGTGACGGATGAACGTGGTGGAAAGGTAGGGCGACCGCATACGGCAACCACAGAGGGCAACGCGCAGCTAGTGCAGCAGGTGATCCAACAGCGGCCTCGGGTTTCCGTTTGCCGTGTTGCAGCTGCGGTCCAAATGACGCCAACGTCCACGTATCGTCTCATGCGCCAGAGTTTACACCTCTATCCACACGAAATTCAAACGCGGCAACCCCTCAGCGCCGCTACCATTGCTGCACGAGAGACATTCGCTAACGATATAGTGCACAGGATTGATGACGGCGATATGCATATGGGCAGCATTTGGTTTACTGACGAAGCTTATTTTTACCTGGACGGCTTCGTTATAAACAGAACTGGCGCATATGGGGAACCGAAAAGCCCCACGTTGCAGTCCCATCGTCCCTGCATTCTCAAAAAGTATTGGTCCGAGCCGCCATTTCTTCCAAAGGAATCATTGGCCCATTTTTCAGATCCGAAACGATTACTGCATCACGCTATCTGGACATTCTTCGTGAATTTGTGGCGGTACAAACTGCCTTTGACGACACTGCGAACACCTCATGGTTTATGCAAGATGGTGCCCGGCCACATTGCACGGCCGACGTCTTTAATTTCCTGAATGAATATTTCGATGATCGTGTGATTGCTTTGGGCTATCCGAAACATACAGGAGGCGGCGTGGATTGGCCTCCCTATTCGCCAGACATGAACCCCTGTGAATTCTTTCTGTGGGGACGCTTTAAAGACCAGGTGTACCGCCAGAATCCAGAAACAATTGAACAGCTGAAGCAGTACATCTCATCTGCATGTGAAGCCATTCCGCCAGACACGTTGTCAAAGGTTTCGGGTAATTTCATTCAGAGACTACGCCATATTATTGCTACGCATGGTGGATATGTGGAAAATATCGTACTATAGAGTTTCTCAGACCGCAGCGCCATCTGTTGTTGACAATTGTAACTACTGTAATTTCGAAAGTTTGTCTGCCTGAAAATGTACTGTTGTCCCAAGCATATTGCAACAAACGGTGTATTTCTATCGCTGCTCGTTTAGTTTGTATTGCCGTTTCAAATATACCGGTCATTTTTGAAACACCCTGTAAATCGTCAACTGAAAAATAATTAAAGTATCGAATTTTATATACGAAGGTCTCATGCTCGCCTTATAATCTCTTCCTGGAAATTTATGTACAATCTGAAATTTTTCTTTGCCTTTTCTCTGCAAAGATTTTATGAAAATATTAAGAAATATAATATAATGAAGTTCATTTCAGTTTACTTACAGTGTAAGTAACGTAAAAATGAAAATAAAAAATTCACGCGTAGGGAGTGGACAGAACGACCCTTGGATTACCGTTCTGCACTCCCACGTAAGTCGTTTTTGCTTCTGGCCAAGCCCTGCATATAACATAAGTCTGGACGAAATCGGTGTTGACGAGTAGACGTGGTTCTCTTGTACAGTGATATAGGTGTGTGCCTAGAGCTGCATCAGAATAAGCTACCAACGGAGACTCTTCGAGAATCCACTGCCGGTTTATGTGCGCACCATGCATTGTGGCTTTGGTGGCTTGGTAGGCCCCTTGTCAATCACTGACTTGCTGTAGCATTTGCAGCACTGTGGCCTGTGTATCCGCGACCGCAATGACTGCACGACCTCAGAGATGTAGCGCTCTCACGCGTCAGGCATCTACGAATGGCCGCGTTCAAACTTGCCGATATAGCGTATCTTGCCCACCTGTGTGATGGTCAGTGAAAGCTCTATCGACATCCCTGTCACGTGGTCTGTGGAATTATTCCACAACTCCTGACAGGAGAGAGCTCGCTTTCTCTCTCTCTCTCTCTCTCTCTCTCTGTCTCTCTCTCGCCCCCCCCCCCCTCCTCCCCTCCGACCCCTCAAAACACAGCAGCCGTCTGTAATTCAACCGAACGGATTCAGTTTCAATGTTGACAAAAGAGGTAATTAATGCGCGAGGAAGCAAAAAGCGACAATCAGCAACTAAATGGAGTTTCAAAATTTTTAGTCACCATCAACCTCATGGACAATAAAGAGCTTGCACTAGCTCAGACTGGAAGGATATCGAAGGAATTAGTTGTGCCCTCTTTAAAGGATTCGGTCCAACACTGAGCTGAAGTGATTTAGGGTAACCATGTAAATCGGAATTAATGTGACGGAATGGGGATGAATCCCTTCGAGTATGTGAAAAATATGGAGTACCTATCTAAATCTACATGATTACTCTGCAGTTCCCAATTAATCGCCGGCAGAAGATTCATCGAACCACCTTCAAGCCATTTCTGTACCGCTCTACTCTCGAACAGTGGGCGGTATAAAGAAAACTTAAATCTTTCACTTTGAGCGCTGATTTCATTATGATGATAATATCTCCCCATGTAGGTGGGATACAACAAAATATTTTCGCACTCTGAGGAGAAAGTTGATCGAAATTTCATGAGAAGCTCCTGCCGCAACGAAAAAGCCATCGTTTTAATGACTGCCTCGGTCACAACGGCCGGGAGAGCGGTGTGCAGACCACATGCCCTCCGTATCCGCATTCTGTGACGCTTAAAGGCTGAGGATGATACGGCGGCCGGTCGCTACCCTTGAGTTTCAAGGCCTGATCGGACGATGTTTGTTTGTTTGCTATATTAATGATTGCCATCCCAATCCGTGGCGCTTTCTCCCCTATTTCATGATTGTACAAAATGAGCTGCCCTTTTTAAACTTATATTTTAGATTTCAGACTTCACCATCTGCCTCAATCACTCTGATTTGGCCGACGTGCTTAACTGCTGTTTGTGTGAACACGGTAATTTCCCAAAGTGATAATGCTCATCGCTCTGTCGCACCAATACCTCTCACTTATCACGAGTGAAATATCATGGTCTGGTAATGCTGCATGCTGTTTAGGTTCCATTCCGCCTATTATTTATAAGCTATTTCGGCGGCTAAATATTATGCCATCGGCATTCAACGAAAGCGAATCGCGAAGTATATTAAAAGTTTGCCAGCACAACAAGGACCACAATACGACATGGCTGCAAAATCTTTTGTGTTCTAGAGATCTACAACAACAGGGGCAGTCAAATAAAAAAGATACATGTAAAAAAAGTAAGTCACTATTTCAAACGTAATCGGCATAACTGTCAGTAACTTCATCCTACTGTGACACAAGATGGTCAGTGCCTTCACGGAAAAATGTTTGCAGTTGGTTACGTAAACATTGTACCCAGGTGTACACCTCTTCATCCGAAACAAATCGACGGACACGAATGTATTTTTCAGGTTCTCCAGAAATTTGGTAATTGCACGGGGGAGATCGGGACTGTGTGGAGGATTTGATAGGGTTTCCCAGCGAAACTTCTGTAGCGTAGTCCAAACAACCGTGGCAACAAGTGGGACCTTAGTAAATGCTGGTTCTTGGAGCTTTACGAGTCTGACACACTTGAAAAATTACAGCATGCTAAATAAAGGAGTAGTGGTAGCGAAGCAGTCTGTAGGAACGATAACACTTTGCAGTAAGGCAACTACACTGAAGAGCCAAAGAAACTGGTACAATTACCTAATATCGTGAAGGGCCCCCAGAACACGCAGAAATGCAGCAACACGACGGGGCATGAACTCGAATAATGTCTGAAACTGCTGGAGCGAACTGATACCATTAATCTTGAAAGGCCGTCCATAAATCCGGAAGAGTACGAGGGGGTGGAGATCTTTCTGAACAGCACATTCCAAGGCATCGTAGATATGCTCAATAAGGTTCATGTCTGGGGGGTTTGGTGACCGGCGGAAGTGCTTAAACTCAGGAGAGTGTTCCTGGAGCCACCCTGAATCAATTCTGGATGTGTGGGCTGTCGCATTGTCCTGCCGGAATCGGTCAAGTCCGTTGGAATGCTCAATGGGCATAAATGGATGCATTTGGTCACACAGGATGCTTACGTACGTGTCAACTGTCAGAGTCGTATCTAGACGTATCAGGGGTCTCATATCAGTCCAACTGCATACGCCCCACAACATCACAGAGCCTCCACCAGCTTGAACAGTCTGCTTCTGATATGCAGGAATCCATGGATGCATAAAGTTGTCTCCATACCCTTACACGACCATCCGCTCGATACAATTTGAAACGAGACTCGTTCGATCAGTCAACATGTTTCCAGTCACCAACAGTCCAATGTCGGTGTTGACGAAACCGGGCAAGGCGTAAAGCTTTATGTCGAGTGCGAGACCGATCACCTCAGCAGTTTGGTCCAATTAGACTTTACCACAATGTCGTGTGCCGCGGGTGTTAACCGCGCGGTATAAGGCGCCTTATCACGGTGCGCGCGGCTCCTCTCGTCGGAGGTTCGAGTCCTCCCTCAGGCATGGGTGTGTGTGTGGTCCTTAGCGTAATAAGTTTAAGTTATATTAAGTAGTGCGCAAGCTTAGGGGTCGATGACCTCAGTATGGTTCAAATGGCTCTGAGCACTATGGGACTTAACATCTGAGGTCATCAGTCCTCTAGAACTACTTAAACCTAACTAACCTAAGGACATCACACACATCCATGCCCGAGGCAGGATTCGAACCTGCGTCCGTAGCGGTCGGTCGGTTCCGGACTGAAACGCCTAGAACCGCTTGGCCACCGCGGCCGGCTGATCTCAGTAGTCTGGTCGCATAAGACCTTTCCACTTTGTGTAGTGCAGTCATCAAAGGTACACGAGTGGGCCTTCGTCTCCGAAATCCCTTATCGATGATGTTTCGTTGAATGGTTCGCACGCTGACACTTGTTGATGGCCCAGCATTGAAATCTGCAGCAACTTGAGGAAGGGTTGCACTTCTGTCACGCTGAACGATTCTCTTCAGTCGGTGTTGGTCGCGTTCTTGCAGGATCTTTTTCCGGCCGCAGCGATGTCGGAGTTTTGATGTTTTACCTTATTCCTGATATCCACGATACACTCGAGAAACAGTCGTACGGGAAAGTCCCTACTTCATCGCTGCCTCGGAGATGCTGTGCCCCATCGGTCGTGCGCCGACTATAACACCACGTTCAGCATCACAGAAAGTTTGATAACCAGCCATCGTAGCAGCAGTAACCCATCTAACAATTGCGCCAGACATCTGTGTTATATAGGCGTTGCCGACCGCAGCGGCGTATTCTACCTGTTTACGTATATCTGCATTTGTATACTCACGCCTATACCAGTTTCTTTGGCGCTTGAAAGAAGAACACAGCAGCGCAGGAAGATTTATCAGAGAACATTAGGAGAAGATATACGAGTTAGGATGCGCACAGTTACAGGCAAATCAAAGAGCAATAAAAGGAAGAGTCTGTGAAAATAACGCAGGACCAGTGAGAACAATGAAAACAACAAGATCAAATGTTCAAATGTAAGTGAAATCCTAAGGAACCAAACGGCTTAGGTCATCGGTCCCTTGACTTACACACTACTTAAACTAACTTAAACTGCCTTATGCTAAGAACAACAGCCACACCCATGCCCGAGGGAGGACTCTATCCTCCGGCGGGAGGGGCCGGGCAGTCTGTGACATGGCGCCTCAAACCTCACGGCCACTCCGCGCGGCTAAAACAACAAGATGTAGCAAATATTGAGTGAGTTCTACACAAATTAGTGTTGGATATAATTATGTTTACCACGATATTGCCGAAGCTGGCGGAAGACAGTGAACTAACACTGGGCAGGTAGAGTGCACAGACAAAAGATTTAGAATAAAAGTTCAAAGGCTCTATGCAGCTGAGTTCATACCAGCCTACTTGTTTATTGAAAATGTTGGACAAAGTTCAAAAATAGAT
This sequence comes from Schistocerca gregaria, assembly GCF_023897955.1. Taxonomy (NCBI): domain Eukaryota; kingdom Metazoa; phylum Arthropoda; class Insecta; order Orthoptera; family Acrididae; genus Schistocerca; species Schistocerca gregaria. The sequence continues at coordinate 546,773,802 of NC_064931.1, forward strand.
GGTCGGGGTATCCTAACGACTGACAGAATGAATAAACTAATAAACTAAAATCAGTAATGCTTTAGGAAAAAATGAGCGTAGAAGACTCCCAAATAGCGCCCTAAACTTAGCAAACATTGTAATTGAAAAGACAACGCATAGACATAGCGGTTAGTATTGCGGGAGCATTTAATAGCTCGTGGAACAGCAACATTTTGGGATATCATTACCGAGTCAATCGTGGAATGACTGAATATGCTGGTAAAATGGTGACAGATGACACAGGCGAACTGCTAATTGTGACTACAGATCACTCAAGAAACAGATTTGGAGAAGATAGAAATATCGAACTAGATACCTTAAGTACGTGATCCTGCTAGAAGTAGCGCTTCAAGAGACTGAAAATGTCTTGCTAGAAGTACGGAACCCCACACTGGTACTAAGCGGAGGAACTGTCATTATCGAAGACTACGCAAATACTTGAGCTCTGTGCTGGACAAGAAACAAAATTATCATTACAACATAATAACACTTGGCACGAAACTAGAATAATCTGGAACCAGATTGTGAACATCAGAGTAAACAAATTTCGGCTCTAAAATCTGTTCAAGGATGTCATTTTCAGCTGTTATTGGTTTCGAGCCATAAGCTGATGTTGGTAGAGCCTGTGACAACCCCGCGTAGGACTGAAAGGCGAACATTATTGCGACTCTGAGATCCATACAGAGCAATAACGACAAGATCCTTTTGTTAACAATAGAAATGCATTCAAAAGACTTAAATATGCTGAAAAGAACAGCGGTTTATAGACTAAATAAAAGGAACAGACAGAAGTTTGGGGACTGCTTTGGGAAGCCTGCACTGTCATAACCATAGACTGAAGAACACATGGAACATTCATACAATTCCAAATAGTAAACAAAGACGTCATACGTCGGTTTCAGTACAAAGCCAATTAACACAACTAAAATGCTTCAATGTGCGAAAAATTGAAGTCAATATGCGGAAAAATTTAAATGCTATGAGCTTTCGCAATATCGCCCTCCACTTTGGCGAGTTTTTTTTTCACTTCCTTCGTTATATTCACGAAAAACTTATAGCGTACCTTTGCTCGCTTGTTTATGACCGCCTGACAACCTTTTGTCTTTTAGCTGCCTAAGGCTATACAGTATTAAAAGGAGTAACCAGGCACGACGCCCCTGTGTTCTGCCTTACGAACTGTACAAGGAGATGGGGTAGCTTTTTCTTAATTACGCGAAGACAGTCAATTTCCTCTTATTGTGAACTTCGATTGTATAAAATTTAATCAGGAAGTCCGAAAATCCCTCTTTAAAGAGTGAGAAAACGAAGTCGAGGTGGTTTTCCGAGGTACTATGTAGACAGTGGTCTTCTTCTTTCCTTCGATCTCAACTGTAGATCTGTATATAAAAAGCACAGTCACTTTCCTTTATTTGTAGCAAAAAAGTACAGTTTCGCCAAACTATCAATACACATTCTTTAAACGGAGGAGGAGGAAAATTGTAACACGGACAGGAGTGCTGAAACACTTTGTTTCCATTTATTACTTATTTTCTACAACTGTAAGGTCGTAACAAACTTGTGTCGAAGTCCGGTGAGCCGGCCTGTCTGTGGATGGTTTTTAGGCGGTTTTCCATCTGCTTCGGCGAATGAGGGCTGGTTCCCCTTCTTCCACCTCAACTGCACTATGTCGGCGATTGCTACGCAAACAATTCTCCACACACGTGTACACCACCATTACTCTACCACGCAAACATAGGGGCTACACTCGTCTGGTGCGAGACGTTGCCTGATAGGGTCCACCGGGGGCCGAACGCACAATAACCCTGGGTTCGGTGTGGGCGTCGGAGGAGTGAAGTGGACTGCGGTAGTCGTCGTGGGATTGTGGACCACTGCGGCTGCTGCGGGGCGGAGCCTCTCCGTCGTTCCTAGGTCCCCGATTAACATACATACAATACAAACATTTATGTTCTCGCCAGTCCCGTGATGATCATTTAAACAGTTAATGTAACGTGTAAGTCAGGGTATGAAGTATGTTCAATGTCAACACAAGTATGACTCTAGTCGCTGTACTGTTTTCTGTTACCCACGAAATTAAAAACCGTCTTCTTACCGGAATACGTCTTTTTATTCTTCTTAGGATTCTCCTTTCGAAGACCTGTAGCATTTCCAGACTGTTGTTCATCGAAAGGCATTAACGTGTGTAGAGGCATGTTGTTTCGAACACAGTTGAAGTCAGACCCGAGCAGAGATATACTCTCAGCTTTTTTATCGAACTAGCTTTCGTCTGAATACCTTGTAACATTCGGTGTCGGTGACGTCTCTGAAAAACGTAGAAAGATGAAATTTCACGAAAGCTCTGCTTATGTTTTTTCTTGGACATCCATTTATTCTAGTCTGTGGCAGTGCCTCCGCCCTGTGACGTAGATTCAGTTTTTCTCGAACTGTCATACGTACGCAGCTATTCAACTTTATTAAACTGTATGCTGCTGAGACAGTTATTTACTTGTTTGTGCATATTTTTACTGAACCAATACACAAACTTCGAAACAACTGAACAGCGAACACGGCGCGGAAAGCGAAAAATTGAAATTGGGAACGCAATTGAATATAAAAAGGATTTCTATTTAAATGTTAACGAGCATTAATAAAACTTCGGAGCGTCAGTGAGCCTGATGGCAGTCCACATTTCCGGATAAAGGGAGGGTATATGAACATTTGGCTGAGAACAATATACTTCTACCGCACACACACACACACACACACACACACTCTCCTAACACTCCACGTGAACGTAAATCCTCCGAACGTAATTATATAACTCTAAATTTACGTTGCATTTACGTCATTTCTTCTGTTTATTGCTAACTATTGAACAAGAAGAAAACTTCCTGGTTCTAAAATGGTGCAAATGGCTCTGAGACTTAACATCTTAGGTCATCAGTCCCCTAGAACTTAGAACTACTTAAACCTAACTAACCTAAGGACATCACACAACACCCAGCCATCACGAGGCAGAGAAAATCCCTGACCCCGCCGGGAATCGAACCCGGGAACCCGGGCGTGGGAAGCGAGAACGCTACCGCACGATTCCTGGTTCTCATGGACACTATTCTTATAATTTATACTTACAGATGGTAGGTTCTGTCAGTGCAATGACTGGACATACAAGACTTTTCTAGAACGTAGGAGTACTGATTCTCTGACGCTTTTTTTGTTGACAAAGTTGTTAGTAATGTGTTCAAGAACAAAGTGCTGGCAGTAGAACGCACGCCCGTTTGTCTCACGAAGAAACCACACAGCAACAGGGCTTTTGTAATTTTTTATATTAATGGTACGTGAAGTTCAGAACTCATATAACAGTCCCCTCTAAAATAGTCGAAAAAATCGACTTTGAAGTGTTCCGAGCATCCGTAATTCACTAAGGCAAATTTTTGACGGTTCACGTGGCTATGTGGGAAAAGGCTAGTCCTTTAATACGGAGACATAGGAAATGCTTAGTGACACTCGAATATGAAGCAAGCCTAGCGGAGACTATCTAGTACACATGAAACGCGAGGTAGTGATGCAGCGACCAACGCGTTAGACTTTTAACACTTATGTCGGTTATTGACACTATAATATGTGTATTACCTAACTTCTTTTACTTCAAATGCATCGAAATATTTGCTCTCACTCTGTAATTTGATATAATCAGGAAATATTTTCAAAATGTCTTTTCCTAAACTATGTAATTTTATGTACTGTTTTGTGATACATAACTGGTTCATCTTCAGGGAGTGTAGGATTGTGCACGACAGGAAAACTGAAGGGAAGTCACTCCGCAACGAAAAAACTTAGGCAGGAACATAAAAGGTGGAAGGGCGCGATTTGACTCGCGAAGTCTTTGTGGCGCAGATATTGGCTAGCTCTCGATGTATTTACATCCCGAGTGCTCAATGAGCCAAAGACTTCTGGAAAACTGAAGTAAGAACGCCTCGGATGTGGAGTAGCCGGTGTATCATGGCAATTACTGGGTTGCTCTAAAATCGGTATTTACAACTCCCACACGATATCTTACAGAGAATATTGCACGAAGATCTATGTGTGCGTCATACGGATCTCTGCTATCGTCGCAGAAGATTGTCACTGCTTCAGGCAAAGTAATAACTAATTTTGTAAATTCATGCATGGACCAGTGTTCAGTGAAGTGTTCAGCGCTTATGACTAACTTTGTGTTACGAATCGAGTTTTATCCTAAGTCACTCATCTTGACAGGCTTCTGTTCTTGCTATAAGAAGGTTCCGAGTTTTCCTTCCAATATACAGCGAAAGTCCTTACATTACTGATTACCATAATTAAAAGGGTTGCTTAGTATTGTGGAGCAATAGGATCTGGTTTGCAAGTAGTCTTTTGAGTGAAGTTCTCCACGTGGTAGGTAATGTTCTTAAGTTCAGTCTACAGTAAAAAAAAATTTAATTAATTACAATTTCAGTTTGAAATGAAACTGTCAAATATAATTAAAATAAATCGCTTCTCTGAATATAAAATTTACTGGAGAACAATGATTACAGAAACAGCTTCCAGGTCACAATAATCTGAAGGCCTACATTAGTCACCTTGGTATAACGGGTTTGTAAACAATGATTTTGTGTGTATATCTCTTTTTGGGTATGTTATTGCTATTGTTTATTAGTGATAGATACGCACGATAGAAATGTTTTAGGGTCTCTCATATGCTACAATAAGTTAACCAGTATGCCACGGTGAAAGTGCTAAACTTAATTATTATTGAACTATTGGTGGCATTAACATCACGAATTACATTACCTTCCTTAAACCATAAAAGATTCAGGGCCCCCAGGTACAACTCATGTTCTGTGCTATGCGAAAGTTTACATATAATGTATGAAAATTACTAGTGATCGTCTTAGTTATGTTAAAAGAAAAGCATCATAACTGTTTCAAAATTACTGTCATTCAGTAGTGAAGTTTTAGAGCCATCCCATTCCAGATTATCAACATTTTCCGCTGCTGAGTGGTGCCTAGCAATTTGCGTTATTCTTTATACACTAAAGTAAGCAGTGAACGTCAGTGTGAAGCAGTTTGTTGCCACTGTACTTAAACAGATAGCAGATATGCTCACGACTGTTTATTTTTTATGTTTTTGTTTTTGAGCCCATTTACTAAACAGATTTCTAAATGAATTAAAGCATAATATGATTAATTTACTTTGCTTGTTGTACACTTACTTGAAACTACTTTTGCTAATTAGACTGGCGACCGTATTTATTTATATGACCAACATTTTTACTTTTCAAACATAACGTAGGTTCGATTCAGGGTAGAATCCTTTCAATACGTAACCCCTCATTTGAAATAAAGTTCGATTGTTTGCCCTTACCATACATGATCACGGTCAAACTTTAAATCCTGTCAAAGGGGTAGAATTATGCTGTGGATCTGCTTCTATAGCAACTCCCTAGAGTGTTATAGATTGACTCGGAAGGAAATGAGTTTAGATCCCCATTAGTCATAACTTTTGTTTCCCTAAATCTAGGGGACTGATGACCTCAGATGTTAAGTCCCATTTTGCTTAGAGCCATTTGAACCATTTTGAAAGGTGCGATTGTGCTCGAAGGACAGAAAAGCCTCTCCAATTAGGCAACTGGACCTGCTCTTCAAGATCTCTCAGCCAACATCCTCATACGACTTTCCTTTTTGTCAGGCTGAGCAAAACTCCCTGGCTCTGGAGTCGGCAATAGAACAACGGCGAGCATATAGACGCGACCAGAAATAATGTTACAGTTGTTTTAGGCGTACAGCAGGGTGTTTCCATCAACACGCCACGATCACTTCCTTTGCCCATCCTCCTTCATGTAAGCTGGGGTTTCATTTCTGACGACATTTACGTGGCGTGGAAGATACGCTCTAATCTGAACCTACATCTACGCTCCGAAAGCCAACTTATGGTTATAGTGGCCTTTCCTGTTACTTTGACGAATTGTACCCGATAAAAATGAATTTCTGTGAGCCTCTGTATGAGCTCGAATGATTGATTTCCCATCGTAGTCATGTCACAAGATGTACGAGGAGTAAGATAGACCAAGTAATTTTTACTGAATGCTGCACTAGACTTCAAAGTGACAGAGACACCTATAAACAACATTCGGAATGTTCTAACAATTATTAAATACCTCGACGATGGAAATCGGCTCCTTCCTCACGGAGCCATTCGAGAAACGCTATGTGAACGTCCTCATCGACGGAAGATCTGCGATTGCTGCGAATCAGTTCCTGATCCTCTAATTCAGACTCTCCACTGGTCTCTGTATCGAAGATCAGTAATCGGTTCTGTCGACAATACTACAGATGGTGGGCTCTGCCTTCATCTAGCAAGCGAGACTGGCACTCTTGTCAGTTTCACGTGCGGTGGCGTTCTCGCTTCCCACGCCCGGGTTCCCGGGTTCGATTCCAGGCGGGGCCAGGGATTTTCGTGGCGTCAAATCGAAAGACTTGCACCAGGCGAACGGTCTACCCGATGGGAGGCCTTAGTCACACGACATTTCGTTTCTGCCTCGTGATGACTGGGTGTTGTGTGATGTCCTTAGGTTAATTAGGTTTAAGTAGTTCTAAGTTCTAGGGGACTGATGACCATAGATGTTAAGTCCCATAGTGCTCAGAGCCATTTGAACCATTTTTTTTTCGTTTCACATAGCCACCCGAAGCCAGAGAGAATCGCTTCCGATTCAAAGGAACACACATCGTTAATACCGACATGAGCCATTACCTGCAGCTGGGTGCACCCTATGCTGTTCATGACACCTGGAAGCACCTGTTCCATATCTGGACTTGACTCCTCCTGGTATGAACTCAGAGTGCACATTGGATTTCTTCTGCTCCTTTGCAGCCATATCCCTAAGGGCCCCGCTACGCACCTAACACTGGAGCTGCCGATAACCAGTAATCACATCTTCTCTAAATGCCCAGATATTTTGGGCTGAGACGCTTCCCCTGAAACAGGGCAAGCAACTTCATCTGTCTCACAATTTTCGTTACACACAGATAGCGCTTCAGACCTGTTTGCCAGACGAACCAGAAGGCCCCCTGGAAGGTCTTTCATTGACTGTCAAATGTTGCAGCACCCATCACTCGACCATGGGTGACGGGGTCTGCCTCAATGGGGTCAGGTACTTGGACATCTTAGTAGCGGACAGATCAGGGGTACGTGGGATGTCTTCAATATTCCCTGGATCGCCACATTCTATCCCCCACAGTGATGACCATCGGCAATAGCCTCAAGTTGCATGCCCGAAGCCAGCACTGCCTGGAGCTGTGGGTTAAGGGTCACTCTCCTCAAATCTGAATGCAGCAACCACCGCCCCTATCTGTACTATAGACAGCGAAACTGTACACCAGACAATAAGGACTGTGTGGGACTGTGGCTACTAGACATAAGAGCACGCAAGGATTTTAAGAATTTAGGCTCAAATACTTACACTTAATGGAAAAAAAGTCACTACTTATCCTTTCACAATGTATCCGTATGAAATTTAGACGTTTTGCCAACGAGAATAGTACTGTCCCGCGTACTTCAACTTTGGAGTACGTTTGCATTTCCCTCACAGACTGTGACGCATTTGCTATAGGCACCGCAGTGGAACTATGTGAGCAGGAAGCCCAGTACATGCACTCCCTTCTGACAATGTGCCACTCTTGTTGCGTCAAAATTCTGGTGTGTAACGACATGTGTAACTTATTTTCTGAAGTTCCCACGTATTTGTGAAGAGGTAATATATTGTCTGACTTATCTTGCAACAAATTCATTCGAAAATTTAACAGGAAACTTCTTCGTGATGCATAGTTCCCCTGTTGTAGCGTTTTACACTGGAGTGTCGCGGACCTTTCCACGACACACTCGTGTTTTCTAAATAAACCCGTGCCAGAACAGTCCACTCCTGTTTAATTTTTCTATATCTCGTGTATTAATGATCCCTGACTAACTAGCAGGATTCGAGCTAACTGCCTGCTTTCTTGACATGCACGGGATTTCTTTCTATGGAGTAGCCTCATTGAACTGGAGTGTTGTCTGCAAAAATCTGAAATAGCTACAGACCACAACAATAGAAATAATGCTGCTTTCACTTCTCATGATGACTCACCAAAATACACGTACCTTACTTTACCAAAAAGGAAATCATCGAACCAGTCGTAAATTGGATCTATGCATATCAAATCACAGAGCAGAAGTATAACAAAAGTCTGCTAAAACTCAAGAAATTCTGTAACCACCTAACCTCCGTTATCTGTTAACTTCTGAAAATGGGGAATGAGAATGGTGAGCTAGGAGCGCGTACAAAGCTAATCCGTACGTAGAGAGCAGTGAGCGTTTCAGTTCTCCCCCAGCCCCCCCCCCCCCTTTCATTCTCTCTCGCTTTCGCTTGTGCGCTCGTTCTCACTGATATACACACGAGTGGATATCAGCGAGGGTGGGAAAGACTGGATGCGACGAGGGAAGGGGGAGAGATATGCAGTCGCCATGAACATCGAACGACCCGCCTAACAAAGAATGAAATACGCAACTCCACTTGCTCGAATGATGTAGATGTTGACGATCCGTGAAATCCATAGCCACACAGCGTTCACAAATAAACAGGGGCACATACTGTTAAATTATCTGTCGGTGATGAGAGCGTTCAGCATTTATTCCCGTCGAAAACAGAATAAATTGTGGTTAAAGCGGCGGTCGCAGTGAGCTACACGAAAAATAATTACTGAATAAATAAGCGAGTGCGGTGTGGGTCATCGGCTCAGAAAAGCAGTTGGCGGCGAGCGCGCTGCCCCACCGGCTGCTCCGTAAATTGACATGTAGCGGCTTCCGCCGACTCAGCGCCCGAATTCCGACGCTGCACTACCTCCGGCAGCGGGGGAACTCACCTCACCTCTCAATTTGTCCGCACGAGCTGCAGCCGCGAAAGGTGTTAAAGCAACTTTATGGCCATTTCAGCGTGCGACGTAAGAGGTAAGTGTTATTCAAAATAAAGCAGATACGTACTGAAAGGCGTGCAGTATAATCGGTCATCTTGCATATGTTCTGTTTGTACGTTGCTTTATCTTGCTAACAATCTTTGCTCTTATATCTACGGCACATTGATATACTTCCGCATATTCACGGCTGCTTCATCTGCATAAGTGTATCTGTGTGAGATCTCTGAGGCGAGTATGGCTTCGGCTAGTGTCTAGCGAGGACGTGGTCGTCATACACAACTTGCCGGTTTGGAAGGAAAATAAAGCGTTTTGCTTGAGTATATTTCGTTTGGGCTGCTCTGAAGTGAAGTTGTGTTTCGCTCGTGTATAATGTGGTGTGCTTTTGATTGAGGGTACATTGTATTTCACCGAGAAAGACGGATAGCGATAGCTAAAACTGGCCTGTGGTTTTATACTCATGAATTGATACGGAGAATCGAACATAATTTTTGTAACACACCGAGTGCAGAATACAAGGTAATATATATTTTTTTAATCTCTTTGTGACCTATACTGGAACAGTGTGGTTGCTTATAGGCAATTTTATCAGATGACTATCAGTGTGACACATGCGGTTACGATCAATGTAGTACAGATCATGTACTATTTACGAATTGTTTCTGATTCGTGATTGAGTTTAGCAAGTCGATATCTCATTCACTAAAAGTTATGTTTTGTATGTTTTTCAAATTCAAGTTATTGAGCAGGTCTTTGTATAAATGTGCTGGGAGCAAAAAAAAAAAAAAAAAAAAAAAAAAAAAAAAAAAAAAAAAAAAAAAGTTCAAATGTGTGTGAAATCTTATGGGACTTAACTGCTAAGGTCATCAGTCCCTAAGCTTACACACTACTTAACCTAAATTATCTTAAAGACAAACACACACACCCATGCCCGATGGAGGACTCGAACCTCCGCCGGGACCAGCCACACAGTCCACGACTGCAGCGCTTTAGACCCCCCCTTTTTTTTTTAATCGCATTTTGTTCGTGTTCGTTCGTTGTATCTGGTCTGGGCGGACGCCGAAAGACACCCGTTTCAATTCGTTGTTGATCCATTAACTCAGTTTTTTTATTACAGAGAGCAGCTAGCCATCTGACCGAACAGGCTGAGCTACCGTGCCGGCAATGTTGACGATCCGTGAAATCCAACCGCTCGGCTTATCCCGCGCGGCTGCTTAGAGCAAAACGTGAGGCACGTAACATTAATCTGATTGTTATGTGTAAAATACTAGTGCTTTTTGGGTTCAAATAATAACCCTGAAGTTAAAAAGAAAATCTATTGTTTTATTGCTATTTGTGTTTCGTTCATCAATGTAATTTAAAATGAAGTACGATTTTTTAAGATTGTAGTATTGAGTAACCATGAGGCTTGCACTAATGCCTTTTACAGAGATAATTACAGAAATATTCTTGTGATTTAATTAGATCGATAATTCTATTGGAGCCAATTTTGCTGCGAACAATTAATTCAAATATCAAACATTTCTTAGCATTAGTAAACAATTTTCAGATTACAGAAGGTAAGTTTTCCTCGAGATTCCTGGGCAACAGTTACTTTGTAGTCTCATTATGTTCGATGACAACTTTACGTTACTAGATCACAATGAGCAGGCCATTTCACGTTCCAAAAGAATTGCCGTCGTGTTACGGGTGTGTGTCTGTGACGAATCATTCCTGAGGACGCCTAATAATATTCTTTCCTTTTGCGTTTGTCGACTTTTTCCGTCTGTGTAGCTCAGAGGTCAGCGCAGTTGGCTGCCATCTGGAGGAGTCGGGTTCGATTCCCGGTGTTTTTCCTTGGTGGGAGTATGCCCGCATCTCGTGGTCGTGCGGTAGCGTTCTCGCTTCCCACGCCCGGGTTCCCGGGTCCGATTCCCGGCGGGGTCAGGGATTTTCTCTGCCTCGTGATGGCTGGGTGTTGTGCGATGTCCTTAGGTTGGTTAGGTTTAATTAGTTCTAAGTTCTAGGAGACTGATGACCATATATGTTAAGTCCCATAGTGCTCAGAGCCATTTGAACCATGGTGGGAGGACTCGTATGGGGAGCATTCAGCCTTGTGATGCCAACTGAGCACCTACTTGGCGGTGCAGTAGCGGCTCCAATGTGTGAAAAATCTCCAGATTGGCTAGGAGAGCGATGTACTGACCACTGCTCCTTCATACCGCATCCGCATGACGCCGCAACTTAGAGAATGACATGGTGGCCGGTAGACATCCGTTGGGCCTTTACGGCCTACCGAGCGAGGTGGCGCAGTGGCAAGCACACTGGACTCGCGTTCGGGAGGACGACGGTTCAATCCCGTCTCCGGCCATCCTCATTTAAGTTTTCCGTGATTTCCCTAAATCGTTTCAGGAAAATGCCGGGATGGTTCCTTTGAAAGGGCACGGCCGATTTTCTTCCCAATCCTTTCCTAACCCGAGCTTGCGCTCCGTCTCTAATGACCTCGTTGTCGACGGGACGTTAAACACTAACCACCAACACCACCACCACCACCTTTACGGCCTGGCGAGAAGCTCTGTTGCTTACTTTGCTTAGAGGGCATCTTTTATCATGGTAATTTCAAATGCAATTTTAATATCCGCTGCTGCTAGCAAGTCACGTCCAGTTTAACAGACACCATACAGTATCATGAGCATTTCGAAAGCAATGGCAAAAACGTGGATCCAATCTTCACATCATATCATATGTATTCGTTAGAGCGCTTTTAAGTCGAAACAAACCATTTAAACTTTCGCACAAAATTATACCCACAGCTATACTCCGCAAACCGGCTTACGCTGCATGGTGGAAAATACTTCTTGAATATCATTTTCTGCTCCAGCTGATTATGGTGCGCAGGGCGACTCTTCCAGGAACCTACGCTCTCCGAATTCTAACAGTGAACCACATCGTGATGTACAACGCCTCTCTTGCAGCGATTGCCGCTGGAATCTCCGTTAGGCTTTTAGGTTTCCTAACCGGACCTGTGATGATATACGCTGCTCTGTAGTTTCAGAAATTAAGTTAGAAATGTCGCCCCACGCTAAGGCTATAACGCAACAAGAATAAATTACACATTCCGGATTTCCTGCAAAGACAATTCTGCTGCGGTACCGATAACAACAACATCACAGTGAGGGAGTCAAATAGCATGGTAACTGGGAACTTACTCCAAAGATGAAGTACACGTGACAGTATGATACTTTTGAGCAAACCGTCTGAATTGCACACAGATTCACCATGAAATTCTAGTGGTATATGTAGCAGATGCAATGATGGCGTGTCCAGACGTTGTAAAATGGTAGCAACCATTTTATCCAACGCTGTACAGAGTTGTGTGGTGCTGATGCGCCATACAATCCAGGTCTTCCACCACGGAGTTTCATCTTCTCACACGCTGACAGAATATCTGGAGGAAAGAGATTTTCCAACGACGAGAACGTTGACACAGCAGTTTTCGAATGGCTCCGTGACCAAGGAGCGGCTTCCTAGCGTCGAGGCATCGAACAACTGGAAGAACGCTCCGACCCTTGTTTACAGACAGTTGGTGACTATGTTGTAAAACAGTGTCATGTATCTGTGTCACTTCGAAGTGTAACGCAACATTCAATAAAAGTTACTCGTCCTGCCATGACAATTTCTAACTTACTGTTCGAAGTCCCCTCGTATTTTCTCTATTTCATCCAGCAGTCCTACCTGGCAAGGAATCCAGCCTGATATTCAATACTCAAGTATCCTTCGAAGGAAGATACTGAAAGTTATCTCCTTCGTGGGTGGACTATGCTTTCCGAGAATTATTCCTTTGAATCTGTCTGGCATCTGGCTTTCGTATTATCAGTTTTATGTGGTTGTTCAACTTTACATGTTTATGTATGCGATATTCAGCAAATGTGACTGCTTCCACTGGTTGTTCGCTAATCATGTAGCAAACAATACAGGGTCTTCCCGCTTATTTATGCGGAATAAGTTACAATTATTTATGTTGAGGATCAACTTGCGTTTAACTCCCTGGACGAAAAGTCAATCTACTGCAGGACTTCGTGCATTTCGTTGCTGTTTTCTAGCGTTGCTACTTCGCATCATTTTTGGGAGAGCAGTCTACACCATAGTATTCAATTCGGAAATTTTCTTCGGGCGTCGGGACACAGTCCAGTTCTTAAAGTGGAGAGAGATGTGCCACTCAACGAGTGGGTATAATGGCTGTAAGCTGAAGCACGAAAACAATTCAAATGTCTCGATTCAGCTGGCAGCAGCGTCCAGAGTAAAAACATCCTCATTCACAGTTGTCAGTTTTGAATGGCAAGTCGCAGTTTCTAAACATTTAAACATTCGGGTAACGCGTGAACTTAGTTGCGCTCTGGAGTATTTTTAATTAAAAGAGATCTATGATGTACATATGCAGACTGAAGCGACAAATGAAAATTTGTACCAACGTCGGGTTTCGAACCCATGTCTCGTGTTCACTGTGGAGATGCACTAACCACTACGCCACTCTGACACAGTGGCAGGCAGCTGTGGCCGAGCGGTTCTAGGCGCTTCAGCTGCTGCTACGGTTGCAGGTTCGAATCCTGCTTCAGGCATGGATGTGTGTGATGTCCTTAGGTTAGTTAGGTTTAAGTAGTTCTAAGTTTAGGGGACTGATGACCTCAGATGTTAAGTGCCATAGTGCTTAGAGACATTTGAACCATTTAAGCTTTACATAACTGCAGTGGCGTAGTAGTTAGCACATCTGCCTAGCGAACAAGAGATCCGGGATCGAATCATGCCCTTAGTACAAGTTTTCATTCGTCCTTTCTATCTATGTAGGTACATCATAGACGTCTGAGACTTGAAGAGGTCTCTTAACCATATAGTTCCAATTGATTAAAAATAATCTATTCATTCTCAGTCGGAATGGAAAACTTGTAATTCGTTTTGGCTGTAAGGAGATGTTAATTGTTTTGGTACGAAGTGTTGTTTTGGTTGGTGAAAGCAAAGTGGAAGGTCTAGCGAAGAGGACTAGCACTACAGCAGAAGCGGCCAGTGCTGTAGAGAGATGGAACTGCCTCTGAGAATTGATAGGCTCGGCTGTACTCCATCGAAAATTTGAATACGATGTTCTTGCATGTGTCGTGGGAGGAAACATTATGGTAGCAGTCGAATTCTACGTGGAGGCTTTAGCGACTGGAACATACGGGAGTGGAAATGATGGGACAGGAGGCAATCTGGCGGCGCGTTGCTAGCGTCGCCCAGGGACGCTGTCTGCCGACGCCGTGAAATGAACTCTGATTCAATAAGCGCTACCTGAAACTGAATCAATGTACTGCAGCGGCCCCGCTAAAAAGGAAATTGCCACTATTCCACCAACGACAGACAAATCTGTCGAAAAATGGCGCCTCTGGGCCGCGAAGCGGATTCCGCTGGTGCAAGCTATTGTGACGATGGATTTAACGAGCAAATATCCGCTGTGGGGATGTTCGATAAATGTCGAACAAGGTTAAAAATAGGAAAAAACGGAAAAAGAGGGATTAATGACGTATCAGATGTTCATCGGCAAAGCAGTGCAAACGTTCGTTACAGCTATACGGGGGTGGGCCAATTCTGCAGTTCCACACGCAGCCATCTGATGAGTCGGATACTGCTGCAAACAGTACCCCTTCTCAGCAAACGTGCTAAATGCTTGACTTTGCGTGGCACGATGACGGTAAGAGTTTAACGGCCTATCCACGGATGCTTAATTAGTACACACGGAGTACCAACTGGGATAGGGTGAGGAAATCAACCGCAGCTTTAATGTACCATTCTGGATTTCGAGGTGATTTGAGAAAAATAAGGACAACAGAAATTAAAATGAGCCCAGAGTCTTACACGTCGCGCCACGTCTCTGGGTGTTTACTCACGAACGACACGAGTGTCGTTCCACAGTTACAAGATCTGTTCAAAATGGTTCAAATGGCTCTGAGCACTATGGGACTTAGCATCTTAGGTCATCAGTCCCCTAGAACTTAGAACTACTTAAACCTAACTAACCTAAGGACATCACACAACACCCAGCCATCACGAGGCAGAGAAAATCCCTGACCCCGCCGGGAATTGAACCCGGGAACCCGGGCGTGGGAAGCGAGAACGCTACCGCACGACCACGAGATGCGGGCACAAGATCTGTTGAGCGGGACAGATTAAAAAATGTATATTAAGCAAAATATCAAACTATTCCAGAAGAAAGCAACTTTTTCAACATACTTTTCACTTCTAAAAACATCATAGACTTTTGATTTGTCTTCAGGGGTATTAAACATTTCTGGCGTTGGTTTAAGTGCAGGGAGGAAACTCACCAAAGCCCTAGATAAGAGACTGCGACTGAAGAAACTTTCTCCGTTTTCTGTGCAAATTTCTGGAATCTTTACGTCGGTATGAGCGCCTACGCGGAGTGATTTCTGTGCTGCTACAGTACTGCTAGGTTCACACGAGCTTTTAATTTTCTCGAGCTGCTTCAACATTTTTAGAAAGTAACTAGGCGTGAAGCTGGCGCTAAATCAGAACAGATTCATAGTACACAAGACTTCGGACGTGGAAAAGTCAACAGGCCTCGCGGAGTGGCCTCGCTGTTAGAGGCGCCATGTCACTGACTGGGCGGACTCTCCTGCCGCAGGTTCGAGTCCTCCCTCGGGCATGGGTGTGTGTGTGTGTGTGTGTGTGTGTTGTTCTTAGCTTAAGTTAGGTGTGTAAGTCTAGGGACCGATGGCCTAAGCAGTTTCGTCCCTTCGGCATTCACACACATTTGAACATTTTTGAAGAGTCAACTTCGCTCTTTGTCGAACTTTACTAGTATTGTTTTAGTTTTCCTTCGAGATACCTAAACTTTTGTCTTTGGGTGGTTCAAATCCCCATCTGGCCATCAATATTTAGGACTTGCATGATATCCCTAAATCGCTCCAGGCAAATGCCAGAACGGTTCCTTTGAGAAGGACACGGCCAATTTCCTTCCGATCTTTCCGTTATGCGTGCTTGAACTCCATCTTTTTTGACGTCGCTGCCAATGGGACGTTAAAATTTAATCTCCCTTCCTCTTTTTACCAACGGTTACAAATCCAAGAAATATAACGCGTTCATTTGCCTTTTCAGGAAGATAAAAAGATAACGTAAATTTCGTATAGCTTTGTTGGCTGGGATATAACACGGAGTGGTTTTAGTCTCCTAGCGGAAATGTTGTCCATCCGCTGCGCCCACTGGCCCACTTCCTTGTGGATATGTGAGTCGTGACGTATGTGTATTTGTGGAATGTAGCTAATTGTAATGGAGGAGTGTATAGTGTAGTGCTGTTCGATGATGATGACGAGAGAAGACAGAGGGTGAAACCTGGTGCCAGCTATAGCCTGTGCCTCTCCTAGATTGCCGTCGAGCTCAGTAGCTCGGTACGGGCTTTTGTTGAAGTTTCGAGAACATACCTTCACCGAGGAGTCAAGCAGTATATTCCTCCCCCCTACGTATATCTAGCGAAGAGACCATGAGGAATAAATCAGAGAGATTATAGCCCACACAGAGGCATACCGACAATCTTTCTTTCCACGATCAATACGAGACTGGAATAGAAGGGAGAACCGATAGAGGTACTCAAGGTAACCTCCGCCACACACCGTCAGGTGGCTTGCGGAGTACGGATGTAGATGTAGATGTACAGCTTAACGTCCCCATGCGACGGACGGATCACCATCAACAATGTCACAAGCCCTCGCTTCACTTCATGAGACACTGCCGAGTGGTTTGAAATTTAATCTAGCGCACTTACGCACATACTGGTGATCAGGAACTTTACGCCACGTCTTCTCCCCTTGCCGGCGCCATACTGGCTGTGAAAATTTCATCCACCAACAGAATTAGATCTGGCTTACCTCAGAGTCGAACGTCACCGCACAATCAGGCGTTGGCGACCTCGGCTACGGAGGCGGGATTTCAGAGGTCGTTCTTATGTCACGGAGGCCACCCCATATTAATTTAAGGTACGAATGAATAAATAAATAAAGCACGTAAGCTTCTTTGAAGGGTAATATTACTCTAATAAATTATTGATACTGTAGATTTCATCGTCTATTTGCTACAGTACCTGACAATCAAGGAGTTCAAGAAATTAGAGAAAAACTAGGAAATTGAATTTTGGAGAAGCTTTCTTTTTAAAATTGTGACCAGCAACTAACTTATTTTGCAACAATTAAAATAATTGAATCGAATGAATTAGATGACAGCTTCTGAAGCACTTCATTTATGTGTGTTCTTTGAATTATTTACGCAGCTTTTGGTGCGATAGACTACTACATAGAGGAATGCAGGATTACAGTGAACTAAATAAAGTTACTAGCAACTGTTAGTGCAAGTGATAATTAAGACCCCTCACCGTGGTGACTGACATCTACATCTACATTTATACTCCGCAAGCCACCCAACGGTGTGCGGCGGAGGGCACTTTACGTGCCACTGTCATTACCTCTCTTTCCTGTTCCAGTCTCGTATGGTTCGCGGGAAGAACGACTGTCTGAAAGCCTCCTTGCGCGCTCTAATCTCTCTAATTTTACATTCGTGATCTCCTCGGGAGGTATAAGTAGGGGGAAGCAATATATTCGATACCTCATCCGGAAACGCACCCTCTCGAAACCTTGCGAGCAAGCTACACCGCGATGCAGAGCGCCTCTCTTGCAGAGTTTGCCACTTGAGTTTGTTAAACATCTCCTAACGCTATCACGGTTACCAAATAACCCTGTGACGAAACACGTCGCTCTTCTTTGGATCTTCTCTATTTCTTCCGTCAACCCGATCTGGTACGGATCCCACACTGATGAGCAATACTCAAGTATAGGCCGAACGAGTGCTTTGTAAGCCACCTCCTTTGTTGATGGACTACATTTTCTAAGGACTCTCCCAATGAATCTCAACCTGGTACCCGCCTTACCAACAATTAATTTTATATGATCATTCCACTTCAAATCGTTCCGCACGCATACTCCCAGATATTTTACAGAAGTAACTGCTACCAGTGTTCGTTCCGCTATCATATAATCATACAATAATGGATCCTTCTTTCTATGTATTCGATATACATTACATTTGTTTATGTTAAGGGTCAGTTGCCACTCCCTGCACCAAGTGCCTATCCGCTGCAGATCTTCCTGCATTTCGCTACAATTTTCTAATGCAGCAACTTCTCTGTATACTACAGCATCATCCGCGAAAAGCCGCATGGAACTTCCGACACTATCTACTAGGTCATTTATATATATTGTGAAAAGCAATGGTCCCATAACACTCCCCTGTGGCACACCAGAGGTTACTTTAACGTCTGTAGACGTCTCTCCATTGATAACAACAGCTGACGTAGCAGCTAGGATTCCTGAAGAATGCTTACGATAAAGAAGTACTGTTTGCTTAGTAACTGTAAGTGAAAATAAGAGCTGTTAAGCTTTGACGTCAGCGAATTCCTGTTTTAACATCCAGCAGAGCGCACTGAACACTAATCATCTCTGTTATTCGTTTAGCAGGTAAAGTGCTTGTTTAGTGATACATGATCGAAATTATTCATTGGCTGCTTTAAGGTTCAAACACGTGATGACAGTATAGTGTTGAGAGCATTTAAGTGATTCCTGCTGGAATACAGTTCAGGCAGGGCGCATTCTATCGACAGCTGTAGTAACGTCTACACATCATTCGTGCTTGCGATATCATAGGACTAACTAAAATGGATAATGGACAAGCATCAAATGAGGCATGGAAAAGGTGGAACCTAAGACTGGAAACGTTCAATACAAAAACAATAAGCTGTTGCAGTTTCATTACTACGCAGCAGGTAGCGTTCTTAATGGAAACTAACAATGAAAAAAATGTTTCATTCTCATTTCTAATGAAAGTCAACGTGATGGAATTCTAAAAGTTCAGGTAAACAATTACATGTTAATTAACAGTTATAATGCTCTGTCACACAAATTACTGAGGCTACCGAATGACATAACGAAGTTCTTACTGTCCGTCCTTGGTGGGTTATTTTGTTAGGCAGTGCAACTATTTCCAGCTCTGCGTCATGTGCACCTACATGTTATGGGGAGTGGTAGATGGTTCCCTCTTCCTATTGTTTACTTGAGAAGAGGCGTCATCTTCAGGGTACAATGGGTAGCTACTTCGGTTTTCAGTTTTTGACTGAAATATTTGTTGAAAGACGTTATCTATCGTATTTTGCTTTGTCATTATTGTAATTCTGAGCCAGCATCGCAGAAATACCGTATCCAACTGAATGTGTTTAAATTATATGTCCTCACATACTACTTTACGGGTCTTCCATTTCATCATTCCACCTCTCCGTTGGTCTTCCAAGGAGCTGCATACATTCTAAACACAACGTCTAAATACTTATTGCCTTTGCAGCTGCGTACACACATGTGCAACTGAATCACACTCATTTATCTAGAACCTTGTTTCGCTCTGATGAAGACAACAAAACGTCGTGGCATGGACTGTACTAGTAGTCAAATGCGTTGGGTAGCGATACTCACACATGACCGCACAACCAGCGTATACAGCCCTCTGAAACTGATCGGAGTTGGGTTTGCTCGATGGCGCCCCCGATGGGGCTGAGGTGAGTGACCTGGGCAGGAGGGAGAGAGGGACGGAAGCCGCCCACGCAAGCAGCCACATGTCCGTGGAGTTTCCTCAGTTATTTCTGACACAGTTCGGGATCGACGAGGACTCACTGAATGTTTAGGTCGTCTGGTGGGTACTATAAGTTAACAAACGGATTCACATGGTGGATAGTAAGCTCTTGTTATCAGTCGTCGTTGGCTAGGAGGATGCATCGTTTCACGTGGCTGTGTATTTAGGCGTACCCTGTAATCGATGTGTAGGGCATATACCGCGAATTTTCAACCCAGGCGACATCTTTCCAAGCTTTGAGCGTCAAATGAAGCTGATCCAATGCACATTCTAATCAGCTGCGTCATTCAAAGTTCGATGAGCGTAGGTACCTGAGTCGATCAATGGCTACTGGATCCTATTGGCAGGATGTGGTTCTGGATGGTGCAGCTGTTAATCTGTTGTTGTTGACCAGCGTTGAACCGGAAAGTGACTCTCACCACTGTCGGTCATCCGTCTGTTGTTACACTCCGAAATAATCGATGCCTACCTCTCCGGAGCGACTGGACGACGATTAGCTTTTATTTTCCCGTCGGCAATGAAAAAATTAGAGATTGGGTATACTCACATTGGGCGATGATGGGGAAGAAAATATGCAGTCTCCTTTTGAAAGTAACCATTTCGGTATTAGTTTTCAGTAAATTGCAAACCGCAAAAAATCAAACTCAGCAGGAGTAGAGATGAAATTTGAACCCTACGCCACTCTGAAAAGATTCCAGTGTGTATAGTTCCTCGCTCGGTCGGCTGTTTTTCCATCAACACACCGTTGGCCATGATTGTTGACTATAGCGGCGGCTGATTTCTCGAATTGTGGTACCGACGGTACTCCATTGTAGAGTGATAAGGTATGTTATGTTATTTGGGCAATTACAATGTCGAATCAAATTTACAATGAACAGAGCAGTATGAGCCCACTTATCAATACGACGTTACATCCACTCTGGCCTGCATACATCCACTGATTAGTATGCTTTTGGATGGGGTCAGCCTTTAGTAAACCACAATTTTGTTTTTTATCCGAAACATGTTTCACTGCAGCTGCAGAATCATCAGTGGGCATTTGTTTTATGGCTGTTAAACACAAAGAATGTTCCTTAATGTTTTTACACAAGTAAATATTAGTTTTTAAATCATAATTTCCATGTTTTAAAGAAAACATAAAATTATGTGTTCATACCTTTTTACCACACCATATGATGGGGATCTCTTGGCCGCGAGAGTACCTCAACATCGCGCAGATTGTTCACAGAGACACGTGCCATGCGTGGCCGAGCATTGCACTGTTGAAAAATGGCCCCACGCTACTGTCGCATAAGAGATAAGACATGAGCAGACCTGTGACCTACCGTTGTGCCATCAGTTCCCTCAATCACTATCAGCTGGGACATGAATTCATATCCGATTGCTCCCAGGAGCAAATTCCTTGTGCTTCTCCCAAACACAGGAAGAACGGGACCTCTCTGAAGGTCGCTACCATACTCGCCGACGACGGTCATTCTTGCTAGTGCAGAACCGCGATTCATCGCTGAACAAAATTGCCAGTAGTTCATGCTTTCCGGTCTTGGCACCACTCCACACTCAGCTGTTTGCCTTTCGTTGTTAAGGGCAGCATACATCCTGAACAGTTATTCCCTAGCCGGCTACTGCTAGTGTCCGACCAATAGTGCAGGATGACACAGATTTTATCAAGGGGTCCATTACTTGTTTTCGGATGGTAAGTGTGGTATCGTCCAGATATCGCGGTGCTACATTAAAGCCGGCAACGCGAATCGATACCACTCATACTGTTTCAGATGAACTTGTAGTGTTGTTAATGTTGAACACTGTATGTACCTCAAGAGAACAGTTAGTTAATTAGTACATCAAGTGATGCTTTGCTAGTGAATGAAAGCTGTAAATTATCCTGTACTCCTATGGCAAAGAAGTGCATCAGAGTTAAGTAAATCTTTTGTTCATCTGTGTAATAATGTGAACTAACATTTCATGTGTTCTAGTTCATTGAGCCTCCTCCCACAGCGATCAAAGAACCCACAGTTGTGGCTAGACGAATGTAGTTTCACCAGGTCACGATAGTAATCTCAGGTGTGAGGGGTTACGATGTGTTTGGTGCACAATACGGCGATTCTCCATTGTTTTAGTCAGATGTGATCGACTGTAGCCTTGACGTCAAGTATGCCTCACGTTCTCATGCAGTCCAATATCCGGTCACTGTCACATTCGAATGTCTCACAAATTTAGATACTGCACAACTTGAACAGTCGGCTAAATGGAGATCCACAATAAGACCCCTGAAACTGTGTCAGATGCTGCCAAAGCTGTCTCTCACGAGTTTGCGTCATCTCTGTGCCCTTCACAGTGATACTCAAGTTGTGACACGGTTCATGCCCCTCATATGCCCCATGATGCCTGGGGACAGCACTAAACACGAACAACATTAACGTACGAGGTTGAGTCAAGTGAAAACCTTAAATATTTTTTTAATATTATTTATTGTGCAGAAGTGGTACAAAGCTGTATCAATTTTCAACATTATCATCCCCACGCTCAATGCAAGTCCTCCAGCGCTTACAAAGTGCATAAATTCCTTTTGAAAGAAATTCCTTTGGTAGTCCGCGCAACCACTCATGCATCGCGTGCCGTACCTCTTCATCAGAACGGAACTTCTTTCCTCCCATTGCGTCTTTGAGTGGTCCAAACATATGGAAATTACTTGGGGCAAGGTCTGGTGAGTATGGTAGATGAGGAAGTGGTTGGTGCAAGTGAACCCAGGTTTTGTCTCCAGTAACGGTTCTTGCAAGGAAGCCATGACATTCTCATTCAAGGCGCCGAAGAAGTTTTTCACAAGCATCAACACGTCGTTCTCTCATTTCAGGAGTCAGCTGCCGTGGCACCCATCTTGCAGACACTTTGTGAAACTGGAGCACATCGTGCACAATGTGGTGTGCTCACCCATGACTAATCTGTAAACCTGCTGCAATGTCATTCAGTGTCACTCGGCAGTTTTCCTTCACAATGGCTTCCACTGCTGCAATGTTCTATGGAGTCACAACTCGTTGTGCCTGACCTGGACGAGGAGCATCTTCCACTGAAGTCACACCATTTGCCAAGTTCCTACTCCATTCGTAGACTTGCTCCTGTGACAAACATGCATCACCGTATTGAACCTTCATTCGTCGATGAATTTCAATAGGTTTCACACCTTCACTACGCAAAAACCGAATAACAGAACGCTGTTTTTCCCTGTCGAAAGTGGGGCATCCATCTTTATATTGATACGCTGTTTCTAGCACGCTTACCAACTTACAGGATAACGGCGCGAAATTTCGATTTGTTATTACAAATTTAAGGTTTAAATTTGACTCACTCTCGTATTCTGATGGCCGTTCCACTTGCCCCAACCCTAATGATGCACATATCCAACGATGGTGTGCACGTGTACGAAGTCACATTGACATCCGACCATATCTTCTGGGCGCTTGACTTTTTTGTCAGGCAGTGTGGTATAAGGGACTCGTGGTCTCCGGAAGCTTTTTAAAAAGTAATAATGTAATTTGATTTATTCGGTTATCGCAATCATCTTTATTTCCGTGAAAATTCCTAACAATAGTGGAATAGCCTGTAATATGCAGTCGTTATAACGCACAACACAAAACACAAAGTAACGTAACAACCGTCGGACGAAACCCCTACACTTTCATCACAGAGTCTTTAGTCTGGTCTGTCACTGTACTGTACAGCACAGCACGTAACAAATACGGAACTATTCACTTACATTTATTGTTAAGAATATCGACTACTAAGGTCGAGGTGCAACGTACAGCGACTGTTAACGTAGAATAACACTTCCTGGGAAACAAAACCGAGACAGAACTGTTGAGTACTCAATGCAAGTTGGATGGCGACACGTAAAGTGGGCATTAATGTGGTCAACAGCAAGTACCGTGAATGAATGAAAAAAGTGTTTCCTAACAAGGGCCGGCCACGGTGGCCGAGCGGTTCTGGGCGCTTCAGTCCAGAACCGCGCGACTGCTACGGCCGCAGGTTCGAATCCTGCCTCGGGCATGGATGTGTGTGATGTCGTTAGGTTTAAGTAGTTCTAAGTTCTAGGGGACTGATAACCTCAGATGTTAAGTCCCATAGTGCTCAGAGCCATTTGAACCATCCTAACAAGGTACACAGAGCGTACTGTCGACATTTTCCATTACTGCAGTAATAAGGTCCTGTGGGACCAAAGTGCTGAGGTCATCGGTCCCTAGGTTTATACATTACTTAATCTAATTTAAACGAACTTACAGTAATGCCAACTCACACACCCGTGCCCGAGAGAGGACTCGAATCTCCGACGGCGGGAGCCGCGTGAACCGTGGCAAGGTGCCTGAGACCACCCGGTTTCCCCGCGCGGCTCCATTATTGCGCAAGTAGTTTCAGTGGAATACAGGTACGAGTACAAAAACAAACGAGAATAAGAAATCAAATGAAAAGAGTTACTTTTTAGCGAGCCACCTTACACCACAAAACTCGGATAATATCTCTGAACAATTTCTGCAATTTTGTCGTTGATGTTCGGGTTCACCGCATATAGATTTTATCCATAAAGCTAGAAAACTTCAAGAATGACAGCGTTTTAAGTCACTCTAGTTGTCTGATACTGGCGAATAACTGGTTCTGGCTAAAATCATTTGGACTCTGCGCGGTTTGCCCTAGCCGATCACGGTACACTCTGGGGTACTTTCTGCACGTGTCGGGTAGAGTCTGTGCATCGTCCACAGTGATCTACCTGTCTGCAACAAGTCGCATCTGCAGTGGACACCCCTGCGAGGCCGAGGCGTGGCAGCAAGATAAATGAGACCATGGACAGATAAGTGTGCAGCAAGGGAATGCTTCCTGTATGCAGATGGCGAACCGCTATTCAGCAGCGCCCCAACCGGCTACCGTTTGCAAATAGCCTGAAGGCACGAACCCCGAGGTCCGCTTCTGTCACAGGAAAACCTGGGACCTCACACGGCAAAGTCGCGCTTTGGCTGATCCATCAGGTTACGTAAGAATAGCGTTCCAGTCATGTTCTTCGTGCGAAGTGTCTCACCAACGTGGAAGTCGTCGCAGTCGGAACACGAGTATTAAAGGAAAAATAGTCCGTCGTCTAACGGCATCGATTCAGGCGAAACCTGGGTAACAGAAGCACGAGTCTCGTCTCTACCACCTCACAATTCCTAGCTCCGCCTTTTATACTTCCACTCTAAAGCACATACATGACATACAGGATGTAATTGGTGATATTTTTATTGTTGCCTGGGGATAGCGTACGGAAAAACATTACATCTGTATTTACGTCATTTGCATACTAATAAGTATAGCTATTACAAATGGCTCTGAGCACTATGGGACTTAACATCTATGGTCATCAGTCCCCTAGAACTTAGAACTACTTAAACCTAACTAACCTAAGGACGTCACACAACACCCAGCCATCACGAGGCAGAGAAAATCCCTGACCCGCGGGGAATCGAACCCGGGAACCCGGGCGTGGGAATCGAGAACGCTACCGCACAGCTATTACAAATCTTACGTTTTTAGGCTGGTAAGTACCTTCAAGTAAATTTGGCAAGATCAAGCCATTACTGCTTATTTTCCTCTGAGCAGCAGGTTTCTTGTTGAACTGTGGAGCGTGGACACAGAACGGTTAGTCTATACTGACAAGAGTACTCCACGTACTGGTGCAGTTACGATCATGGAGATAGCGTCAGGTCTTAAGGTTTGTGACGTGTTTGTTGGAAGACTGTTCGACAAAGAGAAAAAAAAACAAAAACGAACACTCTTCTATGTGTACATGTTAAGATATCACACATAAAAATATTTAAACTTACAAACATTACACCTTATATAGTTGCACTTCGTACCAACATGTTCATTGATACTGTTGGATTGTGTATCTGACGATGTTGCTAGTAATATGATAAAGGAGTTTCAATAAGACTCATTCGATTTCACAATGCACTTGGGGAGCAGGCAGTCAACATGGGTCTGGACGAGGTGAGTGTTTTACGAAAACAACAGCAATGCTACTGCCGCTCTTCGCGAGTGTCGATGCAGTAAAGGAATACGCAGAGGTCCTCTTTCCACACAGGCATTGAACAACGTGATTCGGGAGTTTGAATTAACTGGCTATTTGGGAATTGCTCCTGGGAGAGACCGACGGCCAACTGCGCCATAAATTGTTGAAGCTACTGTTGCCGTGGCTGAGAATGTTCGACGCAATGTGCGATCTTAAAGTTGTGCACGAGCTGTGCCACGACAGCTGAACACTGCACGGTCCACCCTCGAAAGTAGCTGCTAACATCTGTGAAATGGTATCCGTACAAACTTCCAGGCTGTTATAAATACAGATGGTCGTCACACTGAGCAACATTTGTACCCTGAAAAGTAGACATAATGCGCGATTAAAAAATGTTATACATTCATAGCGAAACTGAAATGTGTTTCTTTCAACGGTTCGTTCGTTACTTCTCTTCCGCATGTCCTTACAAATGTGTCCACGAAGTTTCATCGCCCTATGATCACTCGTTTTTCATTGAGGACCCTCTGAAGTAGAGAAAGTTCAATTATAATCATCCTGTACATGCAACCTTGGGATACTATGTATATAATTACGTTTCGGATTCAAGTCTTAATCTTCCTATTACAGACATTTAGTGTACCCTCCAAAAGACGCACGACAATCATCCAGACTCGTCCTATGTTCTTGTGAACATTTGGTGTTACGGCGTTCACTGTCGTTGATATGCGAAGACTTAGTTGAGTCAAAGTTGTTGGAAGGGGAGAAACAGACAGTCTTTCACAAAATGTCCACTTTCCCGCCTCCAAGCAAATAAAAAAAATAAAAAATACACCTTTCCCTAGATCAGACTACCTTGGCGGTTTTTTGAAAACATTTACTACTAATATACAGCGTGGTCATAAAGTCTCGATCCATTTCTAAGTAATAATGGATGCATTTATAAAATACTTATGTATGTTTGTTAGCCTAAGTATGTATTTTCATCACACTTCAACAAGACCTGCATTCGTTTCGAAGCATTGCTTCCATCTTCTGTAGTAGCCGACGCCGCATTCCGGATTCGAGCTTTTACATCCTGCAGATCCCTTACTCTTGTTTTGTACACCCTTCACTAATGCTCACCCAAGCCAAAAAAACCGAGGGCATCAAATCAGGTAAACGCGATTGTCACAGTCTTTTCTAACCCCTGCCTGTCAGTCTGTTGCCGCATTTTTAGGTAACGGTACTTCTTTCTTATGGGAGCAAAATGAGGGGACGGGGGCTCTATCCTATTGGAACAACAGCTTCAGCAATGCCTCCTTGCTGGAGTGTGGTTTCAAGAAGTCCAGCGTTTCAAGTGTCTTCTTCATAAATGAGGGGTCCAAAAAACTGTAGTCTTTCTAACTCCAAGCCACACATTCACTTTTGGTATGTCTCTTTGTCACTGAGTGGTAGTGTGAGGTAGCTCGTTATCCTTTATGAGGAAGTTATGTTTGTTAATTTTTCCGCAGACGTGGAATGTGGCCTCATCAGAAAAAAAAATGTCATTCATAAGGTGTTGGTTGCGTGCAGCTTCTGTCAATCATAAGGCGCAGCTTGGCGAGCTGCGTAATCTTCGTGACCTAATTTGTGAAGCTCATTAATATGGTACGCATTTTTCTTTGACTTTGGCATGTCTAACTTGTTCGTTAAACGACTAGTTGATGCATTCTGACTTCTTTCGAATGGTACCAGTTGCGCCACTAGGTAAGATAAACAGTTCAATCACGCACAAACATCAGCCACATATTCTATCATATGCATGCTTGCTGACTATCTTAAAAAAAAATAAAAAAAATAAAAAAAGGGAGTTCCGACTCTTCACAGTAATGGATTATAATTATGTCTTATATTAATGGATTCACTATTTCTTGGACATGAATAAAGTGCTTATGCCACCCTATGTGAAATCCGGAAGGCAGCAGATAAGAGATTCGTACACCTCTTACACTGCAGGAGGTCCAGTTCCGTAGTCCCGATTAAATTCACTCCACACGGCTATAACTGAATTACACCTGTCGAAACGGAGAACGCAAAATGCATTTTGTTACTGTGTTATCGCCATCTCCGCGCCACACACATCGGGCAACAGACGAGCAAGCTAGGTGAAACAGGCAGACTCTTACCAGCTGCTACACGAATCAGCAGCTTACAATTGGCGCCAACGAGTACTTTTAGTTCCGATGCGTAAATCAAGATAAATGCAATACTTGTGCCCCCCCCCCCCCACACCACCACCACCACCACCACATACACACGAGAGCGGGCGCGAATATAGCCTGTGTCCATATGCGTCATATAAATACGTTCTACTTTTCGGAACACGAAACAAAACAAGGATAGTAAGATGCTGGAAAAGGCTGCGCATAGTCTGTGTGTTGTACTGCCAAGATTTTTTCACGCTATAGACGTAAGAAGAGCCTCACCAGAACAGCAAATACACATGTGAGACACCCAATACACATTATAAGTAACACACAATCCAGTGGTATTAATGTGACCACCTGTAAAAAGCCTGAATAACCACCTTTTGCAGTACGGACGTGCAGGAAGTGAGTCAGTGAGGTTCTGAAAGTGCTGATAGAGATGAGGAGCCATGTCCACTCCACTGCCGTGTCCAGCTACGCTAGGTTTCTCGGCTGAGGATCCATGGCGTGAACAGCCCGATCGAGGCCATCCCACAACTTCTCGACTGGGCTTAAATCCGAGGAGTCTGGCTGTCAAGGGAATATCCAGAATGACGACATCGCTGAGGGAATACCACAAAAATATTTCTCAGACCGCTTCCCCCTCCGACCTGGACACTTCCGGCGATTGTTGCAGGGCCATACACGCCAACGGCCATCTGTCCAATGGAACATAACACGTGATTCATGGCAAAAAGTCACAAGTCACCACTCAGTGGACGTCCAGCTGAGGTATTGGCGTGCAAATTCCAGTCTTCGCCGCTGATGAACAGCAACCAGCACGGATGCACGAACCAGACGCCTACTGCGAAGGCCCATACGCAGCAACGTTCGCTGAACGGTCGTTGATGATACACTGTTGATAGTCCCTTGGTTCATCTGGGCGGTCAGTTGCTCAACAGGTGCACATATATTCGCCCGTACACATCTCCTTAGCCGTCGTTCACCCCTGTCGTCTACGTCACGTAGTACAACACAGTTGTCTCCGCGCCATTTGCCATGCATGGTATACTAACTACGATGGCACGGGAACAGTTTACAAACTTAGCCATTTCGGAAATACTTCCACCCTTGGCCCGAAAGCCAATGATCATGCCCTTTTGGACGTCAGATAAATAGCTCCGTCTCCTCTTTACGACAACGACTGCACTGTTTCCATCACCTCCCTAAATACTTTATCTACTCTCCACTGTTAGTGCTGCCTCCTGCCGTTGTGAGTGGTTATTGCACACTAACGTCGAAATAGGCGGTGGTCACATTAACACGACCGAACCATGTAAAACATACGTACTGAGCAAGAAAAGCCGGGACCAGAACAACGTGTAGGTTACGTAAGTACAAAGAAACAGCATGTAAATTAAAAGTGCTGGATTCAAGGAAGATTGAATGCGTATTGGAGACTGCTGAAAGTGCCAGAACAAATTAAGCCGAGACGCTTCTGAGCAAACGAAAATTGTATTTTTGAAGTATCGAATGAATGGTTCGAATGGCTCTGAGCACTATGGGACTCAACTGCTGTGGTCATAAGTCCCCTAGAACTTAGAACTACTTAAACCTAACTAACCTAAGGACATCACACACATCCATGCCCGAGGCAGGATTCGAACCTGCGACCGTAGCAGTCGCACGGTTCCGGACTGCGCGCCTAGAACCGCGAGACCACCGCGGCCGGCTTTGAAGTATCAACTAGGCAGACATAAGCTAAATATACTTAATTTAACACAGTTTTCATTCAATTCCCCGTTGCAGAGAAAATAAATGCTACCTGTAGGCCTAGATAGTAACCACGAGATGTTCCGAAGAGAGTTGCTGTTGTAGCTAATACATTAAGGAGGTAGCTGTCAAATTTTAGTAACGATTTTATCCAGATTCAGAAGTGACTTTCTGTATCTTTAAAATATCTACTGTTCTTCGAAGCAGAAATGTCGACGGAAACTCCTTATACACTCCTGGAAATTGAAATAAGAACACCGTGAATTCATTGTCCCAGGAAGGGGAAACTTTATTGACACATTCCTGGGGTCAGATACATCACATGATCACACTGACAGAACCACAGGCACATAGACACAGGCAACAGAGCATGCACAATGTCGGCACTAGTACAGTGTATATCCACCTTTCGCAGCAATGCAGGCTGCTATTCTCCCATGGAGACGATCGTAGAGATGCTGGATGTAGTCCTGTGGAACGGCTTGCCATGCCATTTCCCCACCTGGCGCCTCAGTTGGACCAGCGTTCGTGCTGGACATGCAGACCGCGTGAGACGACGCTTCATCCAGTCCCAAACATGCTCAATGGGGGACAGATCCGGAGATCTTGCTGGCCAGGGTAGTTGACTTACACCTTCTAGAGCACGTTGGGTGGCACGGGATACATGCGGACGTGCATTGTCCTGTTGGAACAGCAAGTTCCCTTGCCGGTCTAGGAATGATAGAACGATGGGTTCGATGACGGTTTGGATGTACAGTGCACTATTCAGTGTCCCCTCGACGATCACCAGAGATGTACGGCCAGTGTAGGAGATCGCTCCCCACACCATGATGGCGGGTGTTGGCCCTGTGTGCCTCGGTCGTATGCAGTCTTGATTGTGGCGCTCACCTGCACGGCGCCAAACACGCATACGACCATCATTGGCACCAAGGCAGAAGCGACTCTCATCGCTGAAGACGACACGTCTCCATACGTCCCTCCATACACGCCTGTCGCGACACCACTGGAGGCGGGCTGCACGATGTTGGGGCGTGAACGGAAGACGGCCTAACGGGGTGCGGGACCGTAGCCCAGCTTCATGGAGACGGTTGCGAATGGTCCTCGCCGATACCCCAGGAGCAACAGTGTCCCTAATTTGCTGGGAAGTGGCGGTGCGGTCCCCTACGGCACTGCGTAGGATCCTACGGTCTTGGCGTGCATCCGTGCGTCGCTGCGGTCCGGTCCCAGGTCGACTGGCACGTGCACCTTCCGCCGACCACTGGCGACAACATCGATGTACTGTGGAGGCCTCACGCCCCACGTGTTGAGCAATTCGACGGTACGTCCACCCGGCCTCCCGCATGCCCACTATACGCCCTCGCTCAAAGTCCGTCAACTGCACATACGGTTCACGTCCACGCTGTCGCGGCATGCTACCAGTGTTAAAGACTGCGATGGCGCTTCGTATGCCACGGCAAACTGGCTGACACTGACGGCGGCGGTGCACAAATGCTGCGCAGCTAGCGCCATTCGACGGCCAACACCGCGGTTCCTGGTGTGTCCGCTGTGCCGTGCGTGTGATCATTGCTTGTACAGCCCTCTCGCAGTGTCCGGAGCAAGTATGGTGGGTCTGACACACCGGTGTCAATGTGTTCTTTTTTGCATTTCCAGGAGTGTAGTTCCTTAGTTCCCTCAGCGCTCCAGTGAGACCCGTCTTCTCTTTCTTTTGTACAGTTATATAGGGCTAAGAAAAGTGCAATTAATCGTTATTTCCATGGCAAATGATATTTATTTATATACTCATTAAAAGTGTTACTCAGCTGGACATTGTTTCAATGACACAGTGTCATAGAGTAGTTCATACAATATACAACTCACAGTAATAAACGGAAGCAAAGTCATGAAACACAAAAATATAAAAATGACCCAGAAAAAATGGCAATAGTAATAATAATAAACGAGAATATTTTTTTAAAGTTAATTGACGGGTGAAGAAAGAAGAAAATGGCAGTTAGAAGTAACCATTTGGCCATTGCCTGAAATGATTTGAACACATGTAAAATCCAAATCAAGGTGAAGGTGTGTGGATGAGGTAAATTAAGAATTCGCTCCAACCTTCGTAAAATTCTCAGTGTATTTTAATAAATTGAAAATATTAAAACACAGTCAAGCAGACCTAAAGTAATCACAATTGAATAGTATCATTTACAGTTTCATTCATTTCAGTGACTTATATCCCCATAATACACTTATGAGAACTTCAATTAATCCTGTAGGGATTTTGCAGGAGAAACACCTTCATGTTGCGTTTGAAAACCAATGGTACCGCACTAAATCCCATGAGGATCTCCCTACATAATGGCCAGTTGTTTGTCTTGTATTTACTATATGGATGCTGCTGTTCGTTTCAGACTCCTTTATTTTGTCAAACACAAATCTAATAAGCAAGTTGGCATGCACAAAAATCAACAGGTTAATCGGAGGTCTGGATGGCTCACTTTTGGGATAGAAATATTCTCTCTCTGTCTCTCTCTCCCTAGACTGGTGTGCCCCAAAGTAATAATCGATGTGACACCAAGGAATGATGAAAACAAGCATCACTCCATCATTGGTGCTGACTGTGGAGAATATTCTAATCGTAAAAGGAGCGGCATTTTGCTTCAGCGGGATGTCATCAATGCGCGTCATCTTAATTCAGATCTAGAACTTTGGTGTTTTCACTAATTGTGGATCTGTATTTAGATGGTTCCATGTCAGTACCAACAGAACTATGTCTAAGACACTGGCTATACTGTGGCTGTATTGCATGTGCCAATTAGCTGACTAATGTCGGCGAAGAGTTACTATGCTCCATGAAATAAATTTTCGGATATGAGTCTGTAACAGTTATACTCGTATCATTCACAAATGAAAGAGATGAGAAATTACCTGCGGCAGGTGAAGGGAAGTTTGTAACGTAAATACCAGCTCACCTACAGGAAAAGAAACATTTACGTTACAGTACTACAATCGGACGATGGCTGATTTTGCGTCACGAGTCAGTGAGAGCAACCTTCTGCTTCTTACTGTTGAAATAAATCTGAAACCAGCTGATCAATTTATCCCTAATTTCGTAGTGTTCTAATTTAGTTGTCAATATGGCGTGATCTACATCGTCTAAAGCAGGGGTATCCAACAGGCGGCATGCGGGCCACATGCGGCCCATAGCAAGTAATAATGGGGACCAAGAAGTGGGTATCAGTCTATCACACGATCGACAAAAAAAAAGAAGTTTATGTAAACCTATAATAAATGAATATTTTCAATCTGAAATTCCCGCCACACGATACTATCCTCTCATTGGTCCATCTCGTTATTTCTTTTCCCAGCGGTTATCGTTGTTGTTAAGTAATGTGCGGTCCAAAGATACTGTCTTCTTCCAGTGTGGCCCAGGCAATCTGAAACGTTGGATAACCTTGGTCTAAAGCCTTTGCTAAACCACAATGACCTCAGTTTTTTAAATTCATTTCTTTTGCTGTCCCGTAAAATTAACAAGTCCATTGCAGAGCCACCCAGAAGTTCGAATCTGTCACGTTGTACATAGTAAACCGGGCCAAGTCTCTATTAAACAAAGCCTTTTCGATAATTCTTGGGCACACAGTTAGGATTGCGATTGCCATCACAGACTTTCACTTTATTTTCTTATGCAGACGCCTCAGTCAGAGCATGTAAGTATACGTGGGAAAATACCTGCTTGAAAAAAGGGTAAAAAGTAACTAAGTACACTGCTATTGTACAGTAAATACCTTACACTATCCTACTTGGCAGTTTGTATATATTTAACTGCGTGACTGTGCTGTGATTTCGCATGCAATGATAGTCATTTTTGATGACTATTTATTTCTTTTCGCATACATCAGTCTCTTCAAATGTTCAAATGTGTGTGAATTCCTAAGGGACCAAACTGCTGAGGTCGTCGGTCCCTAGACTTACACACTACGTAAACTAACTTAGGCTAAGAACAACAGACACACAAACACCCATGCACGAGGGAGGACTCGAACCTCCGGCGGTAGGGGCCGCGCAATCCGTGACATGGCTCCTCAAGCCGTGCGGCCACTCCGGGCGGCCGTCAATGTCTTGTTTAGTTGAGCAATTCAGTATTTGTTTTTCTGGCTTGTAGTTTTCGAAATGTTTACATTTCATACCGTGTACACTCGTCACTAGGCCTAAATTTTTGCTCGTGATGGCTGGGTGTTGTGTGGTGTCCTTAGGTTAATTAGGTTTAAGTAGTTCTAAGTTCTAGGGGACTGATGACCTAAGATGTTAAGTCCCATAGTGCTCAGAGCCTAAATTTTTGTTGTCCAGAAATTGAAATATTTTCGTATAATTGCATTTTATTTGCCTTGTGAAATGATAAATCCGCACGCTACATACTACATAACTTAACTGCATAGCTGCAGTGTATAAGCATTTACTTTTATTAGTTGATTTAGATTTCCATATCGTCTGAAAACAAACATGAGCGCTAAGTTTTTGAGTTTCCATATGAAAGTTAGTAATGAGGTGCAGGGCAGCTATCGTGCGTGATACATGGCGTCATTGAGGAGAAGGCAGTGGGGTAGGAAATGGTGATGGAAGTGAGACTCTCACACAGTACTGCAGAGTCAGCGCAGAAGATGGAGTAATGGTTGAACATGAGACAAAAATTAAGGCCCTTAAGGCAAAGCTTGACAGTACTAGGAGAAAATGGAAACGGTAAAGGTGGAAGGATAACGAGAACTGGGACGTGGTGGCAGGAAACAGGGGACGCAGGAAGAGAACATTATCTGACAACTTTTCATTAACACAAACGTGTGTAGCCCTGCTGCGTCACTCAGACGAGGAGCAATCTCGAGTGGATGTTGCAGTAGCCAAGACACAGCATCCTTCAACAGAAAATCAAAAATTTCAGATAAAGTAGGAAAGAGGAGGAAAGTACTGCTGCTGGGTAGTAGTTGTGGAAGATGTGTGTGCCAGTTGCAGGAAGAATTGTGTGTTAAGAGCCAGGTCACAAGCTTTGAGACGTTTTTCACCTGGTTGTTGTTTCTTAGTTCTACCTGCAACAACCGGCTGACACATTTTCCGTGACCAAGTGGTAGAGATATAGGTTCTTTTCGCAAAGATTTTGGAAAGAAGGATCGCGCTGTAATACTGGGTGGAGCAGTAAACATTACAGACAAGGAGCAGGATTACCTTATCCTGAGGCACCTGTTAAAGATAACTTCAGAAACTAACCACTCAAACGTCGAGTTTGTTCCTGTTTTGAGGCCTTTTGGTCATGCCTAGTTGAACAGCTCTGTCAGTCGTGTCAACATGGAGATATACTGTTTCTGTCAGGTGCTGCGTCAAACTAAGAGGCTTGATTGCTGTTGATACAGTCGGTTTGTGGGGTTTAACAAGGTATGGCCTACAGGCATGGGAAACAGAAATTAGCCGGGTTGGCAGAATCTTTAAAGAGATAGACTGGCACGATATGAGAAGATAAAAAAGAGACTCAAAAATCAGTGGTCTTGTGATGTATTTAGATGAAATGCCGCCCGAAAATAGTGTACATGTAGTATGTGTTTCTGAACGTCATTTAACTACTGATATGAAAATTCTTAATGTGGATGGATGTAGCTTAACTTCCAGTAGATGTATGTCAAGTATCGAGAAAGGAGCAGTTGCCGCTTACGTTAAGAAAGGATATAAGTATCACTGATAGGCATAGATTTAGCAGGAATCAGTATTTTGAAGCTTGAGCATCAGAAGTAGATTTTCACGGATAGTTAAAAATAAGTCACAATGTACAGAGCTCCATCTGGTAACTCTGAATTATTTCTCAAACAACTTTATGTATTTACACCTTTTAACTTCCAAGCAGCATCAGGTAATAGTAAGGGAGACTGAAATTCAAATTTTGTAGAGGATAAATCTGTACAGTATCATTTCTTATACTCTAACCCTCTTCATACAATTTGCGACAAGAGTTATCGGAACCAGCAGCACTGCTATTGACAACGTTTATATAGACGTATCGAGACTCCAAAGTCATAGTCTAATTCCGACTGGTCTCTCACACTATCACGGTCAACTGCCGATGTTTAATATCAGAGCATATGACACTACATTAATAAAACTTACTGAAAAACTACAAAGGTAATAAACGAAAAAGGAATTGAGTATTAAAAAAATATTCGCGGAATACAGACTGGAAAATTGTACACTACATTCCTGGTGTTAAAAAAGGTATAATATATTCTGTAATATAGTTATAGGGTACAGTGGAAGTTAAATGAATGCACTTAAACTTCGTGTCACAATTGGAATCAGAACATCATTCAGAATTAATGAACTCTGTTTAGCATCAAGGAAAACGGATGATGACAGAGTTAAATCACATTACAAACTGGACTGTAAAATTCTAAGTCGTCAAAACAGCGAAATGTTATGTTTTCAATAAAAAATAAGTTCCTCCAGCAATTAGATTAAGAACTATGCGAAACACGATAGTGAATTAGTCAAAGATAGCCCCAAAATTATTGTAAATTGTATTAACTTTTTCTGTCAGCTATAGATAATTTAATTTCTAAGAAAAGCCAACCAAAGCAAGTTCACTAAAATCCAACTTCCTTCTGTAGCTGCAAAACAAGTTTTCCATGTTATCAACTCTCTTAAACGTAAGTGTTCAAATGGTTATGATGAAATCAGTAGTAAAATAATGAAATTTTGTAAAGCTGAGCATAGCAATATATTAAGGTACTTAAGTAATTAATTTTTCATAGTGGTACTTTTCCAGAGAGAATACATATGCTGTTGTCACGCCACTTCACGAAAAAGGGGGCAATATATTGATAGAGAATTACATATCAGTAACGTTCCTGCAAGTATTTTCAAAAATTTTCGAGAAGATCATGTACAATAGACTTTATAAACATTTAGTATCGTAAAACACACCTAGTAGCAAACGGTTTGAGTTTCAAAAAGAGTTCTCAACTGAACACACTATTTTTACCTCAAAAGATGAGGTGCTAGGATCAATAAATTAGAAATTAATACCGTTGGCAATATTTTGCGGCTTAGCTAAGGCTTTTGATTGTGTAAACTGTGGTATCTCATAGCAAAAGCTAAAATATTGTAGAACAGTAGACATAGCTGGTTCATGGTTTCTGTCTTATCAGAATGACAGAAAGCAACGTGTATCAGTTTCTTGTTCAGTCACATAACAATAGATATTCAGGATTTAGAGCAATCAGATATGGTGCACCGCAAGGCCTGATCTTATACCAAGTTTCATAAGATGCAGATTTCTCCCCTTTGCAGATGATACAAACAGAAGAACAAAAAATAGTAGCAGTCCCCTTACTGAAAAGGGAGCGAATGAAATATTCAAAAACGTCATGAGATTTTTATATTCAATTCCCATTATCACAGTTAATCTATGCTATAAACACTGTATATGTATACATCTTTATACCGTCTGTTTGCACATATACCGTCACTGTATGTGGAATATTTCGACCCGCTATAGAAATCAAAGAGGCCGGATTTACATTTATACAGAAAATAAACAAATATTGGAGAGGAATAGGCCATTCGTCGGTAGCAGCTTTCGCTGTCTCCCTTTCTTTCATCTCCATAATTTTGCATATAAACGCAAACACTTTGCACACGCACTCATCACAGTCATCCACGTAACACAGATATACACGTGACATAATAAAAAGAAGGATCCTTCGTCAGTATTTCAGCACCCTCTGCGGGTATCCATTTTTGGGACCATGGCGATCAGATTTGAGTGAATAAATAGGCAAATCAGTTATCCAGTTTCAAACGAGAGCATAACTTATATGACTTTAATCTGTTTTAAAATGTACCAACCTGATGGAGTATGACTTACGAAAGCTATATTCTAGCTGAAAATAGTAAGGAAGTAAGCTCACAGTCTACCATTCCTTCGACAATGAGACCATCACAAATACACACACAGCAACAGCTCCAACAGATATGGATGGGAAAAGTAATCTGCCGTAGCTACGTCAAAGGAATCATCACGGTAATCGTATGACGCAATTTAAAGAACCAGCGGAAGACCTACATCTAAATGACCGGTTGGTAATATGAAGCCCATCTTGCCGAAAATGAGTCCACTGCCCTATCCATTGCTCCATATTGCTCAGTGTGAAAGAAGAAGGCACTTAACAGCTTTCCTGAGACATTTCCTACTATATGACTTAGAGGCTTTTCTTTTATTTTTCAACTGAATATCTACACCTAACGCATCTTGAGAGTTTGAAGCAGCTTCCCCACACACTCGTGTTTTGGAGCGGATTCACTGTGAAGTTGTGCAGAGCAGAATGTGTATATGAGAAGTTAAAAAGAGAGCAGAATAATTGTCTTTGCACACCTTTTTCGGAGCTTTGGTATAAAGTACTTCGCCTTTACAAATCTGACAGTTAGAAGCGGTTTTTACATGCTATAGACGGTAGAGTTACTGTGCCAAGAGCAACAGGTTATTTCAGTTGGCGATCTTAGAGCAGGCGCTGTTTCTTGTCCCACGAGTCATTACAACTTATCATATATCTTCCGCCGCTCGTGGCCGAGTTCCAAGTGCGAGGCGCCGGTGCGTTTGCGGAAGTTTTACGTGGATTTCGTGGAATAGCACTGCTCGTATATTT
The DNA here is from genome assembly GCF_023897955.1 of Schistocerca gregaria. Taxonomy (NCBI): domain Eukaryota; kingdom Metazoa; phylum Arthropoda; class Insecta; order Orthoptera; family Acrididae; genus Schistocerca; species Schistocerca gregaria. Next base: position 546,812,060 of record NC_064931.1, read on the forward strand.
CGGCAAACAATTGGTCCCGTAATTTCGCGGCGTTCTGAGAGACTTTAAGGTAATTTGGGGATATTGATAAGGGAAGCTAAATTTATACTTATTTATGGATAGATGTTTATAAAAAAAGGGAAGCAATCGCAAGCTACTGTGCGTGTCTGAGTAGAGAGAGAGAGATAGAGAGAGAGAGAGGTTCACATGTTTAGCCATACTACACTGGTTTTGATTTTTGATATATCGTCTTCATTATATGTGATCATATTTAATACAAAAAAATATTTCAAGATTTATTTTGCTAGTTAACGCTTACGTATTTGTTCATTCAGCCTTTTTACCTGTGACAATGACTTAATAGAATTATCCCAAAATTTCTTTTTATAAATTATTGGTGCGTGAAATATCATATTGTATACGGAAAGGTGCTACGATAATGTTATTGATTACCTGCAAAAAATAATGTAGGGATGGGGCGTGCCAAAATGATGTAATCACTGTTTTCATTCTTCTTTGTCGATTAATTTAGCTGACACACTCGGCCATTACGACAGCGGGTCGTTCATGATATAGCCTCTCGTCAAAACAGCAGTGTCATTATATGCTGTATGCAAGTAGCAGAAACATAAATCGTATAAGCTGTTACTTATATAACAGACCATAAAATTTTCACTGGCCGTCACTTGACTCTTGTGCAAAAACAGAATCAACACTTGGTGTTCAGCACTAGTTACATAGATTTAACACAAAGTAATTTTTTCTGAGAACAATAGAAAATGGCGTCACTAGTGATTAGCTAATATAACAGGAAGAGAGCCCATATTAAGTCTCTGAACTATAAGAATGCATATGCTTATAAAAGCCTCGTGATGACTTGGTGTTGTGTGCTGTCCTTAGGTTAGTTAGGTTTAAGAAGTTCTAAGTTCTAGGGGACTGATGACCTCAGAAGTTAAGTCCCATAGTGCTCAGAGCCATTTGAACCATTTTTTGAACATATTCCTCATTGTGTGAGATAGGGGAAGAATAATGACAATGAGGTATTTTCAGTAAGTTAGCAACGGCCTTTGTGGATGAAAACTACAGTATATTGCTAGACAAATTACCCCCTTATGGAATTTGGGTTAAAGTATTTATACAGTTCAGACTTAATTTAACCATTAGGAAGCAGGAGGTGGCTCGACTCTCTAATAACAGGAAATGAAGTAGCACCCAACTATAACGCGGATGTGTGTAATTACACCGTAACAGGACTCCCACTCATATTTATGAAGAGAAATAAATAAAATAAAATAAAATAAGATCAGTAACGGCGAGGAATTATATCATTGCAAACCGTTCCGATACGCTACACCTGGAGTGTAACAAATACAGGGTGTTTAAAAATAAGTGTCATATATTTTTACAAAGGTGGATTGGTCGATATTGGAAGAAAAGTTCATATAATGATATCTCCGGAAAAAAATACCTATTGACATATGCACCATTCGGTCCTCTCATTCCCATCTGTCTGTCTATAAGTAGACACTATAGGTATTGCTGCATATGATCACCACGCATTCGTTCTTCATAATGAATCACGAACTCTTTCAGATACATTTAGTGCTATTCGGGTTGCGTCACATGCATTCGTCATACACTCTTGTAACGTCTGCAAATTGTCGATGAGATGAGCATACACAAATGCCTCCATAGCCAGAAGTCCAAGGGACTCAGATCCGATCAGCATTGAGGCCTTTCTACTGGATCTCGACGCCCATTAAACGTTACCGTGAGGTACTGTCACACGATCCGTAGAGAAAGGGGTAGTTTTTCGGCGTGTGTGAACTACAGTCTTTGTCTTTGTAAAATTGTAACTTTCTCCAAACGTGCTGGTAATTCACCGCGCAGAAATCGGTGATTCATAGCGACCTGTCAATCAGTTTCGACATTTACATCTACATGCAGACGCCACAAGTCAACGTACGGTGCATGGCGCAGGATATCTCATACCACTAACAATAATTTCATGTTGTACTAGCAAATGGAGCGAGAGAAAAGCCATTGCCTACATGCCTCCCTAAGATACCTAATCTCTCTTATCTTCTCTTTGCAGTTCTTACGCGAAATGTACGGTGGCGACAGTGAAATCGTTCTGCAGTCTGGCAATACTCGCTAGTCGATCGTATCCATCGGTAGCAAATCTAGCAGCACACCTCTGAATTGCCGGTGGAGTGGCCGAGCGGTTCTAGGCGCTACAGTCTGGAACCGCGGGACTGCTACGGTCGCAGGTTCGAATCCTGCCTCGGGCATGGATGAGTGTGATGTCCTTAGGTTAGTTAGGTTTAAGTAGTTCTAAGTTCTAGGGGACTGATGACCTCAGAAGTTAAGTCCCATAGTGCTCAGAGCCATTTTTTGAACACATCTGAATTGCTTCGATGTCTTACTTTAATCAGATGTGGTGGGGATCCCAAGCACTCGAACAGTATTCAAGAATGAGTAACACTAATGTTGTATAGCTGGTCTCCTTTATGGATGAACCACGCTTCTCTAAAATTCTCTTCATAAACCGAAGTCGACCATTCGCCTTCCCTACTACAATCCTTACATGCTCGTTCCATTTCATTTAGCTTTGCAACGTTACACCTAGATATTAAATAGGCGTGATTGCGTCAAGTATCACACCACTAATCTGTATTCGAACATTGCAGGATTGTTTTTCCCGTTTCATCAGCATTAACTTACATTTTTCTACATTTAGAGCAAGCTGACGTCTATCGCACAAAATAAAAACAATGTCAGTGTCATACTGTCACATTCTACAGCCACTCAACAACAGACGCTGTAGCGTTGTCAGAAAAACGTCGCAGATTGCTGCTAACTCTACGCGTCATGTCATTTATGTGTACAGAGAACAAGAGTGGTGCTATTACTCTTCCCTGGGGCACTTCTAATGGTGCCATGGTCTCCGAGGAACACTTGCCGTCGAGGACAGCGTACTGAATTCTATTACTTAAGAAGTCTTCGAGCCACTCACAAATCTGGCAATCTTTTCGCTATGCTCGGACCTCTGTTAACAGTTTGCAGTGGGGCACCATGTCGAATACTTTCCAGAAATCTAGGAATATGGAATCTGCCAGTTGCCCTTCATCCATCGTTCGCAGGATAGTATGTGAGAAACAGCAAAAGTTGAGTTGCATTCGAGCGATGCTTTCTAAATCCACACTGATTAATGGGCAGAAGCTTTCCTGACACAAAAAAATTGTTGTATATGTTTAAGAATTCTGCAGCGAACCGATATTAAGGATAGTGATCTGTAATTTTGTGTGTCTCTTCTTTTACCTTTATTACATAAGGGAATCACCTTCACTTCTTTCAAGTCGTTCGGGAAATTGCTCTGGGCGAGAGATTAGAGACAAATGCAAGCTAAGTAAGAGACCAATACTGTAGACCACTTTCTGTAAAACCGAATTTGGTTTCCATCCGTACCTGGAGATTTATTTGTTTTTATCTATTTCAGTTGCCTCAATACGCCATTTATTTCTATGTCCTCCAGACGGGAGTCTGTGTGTCAGTCAAACGATGGTATGTTTGTACGATCTTCCTGCGCGAATAAGTACTTAAACGTGTAATTTAAAATTACAGCTATCCTTCTGCTGTCTTCTGTTGCCATTCAGTACTGGTCAACGAGTGGCAAGATAGAAGCCTTCGACCCGTTTAGCGATTTTAGGTAGTACCAGAAATTACTCGGGTCCTCGGGAAGTTCTTAGCTAAGTTATGACTGTGGAAGTATTTGTATAGTTCGCACATCGCATTAATTACAGACTCACGAATTTATACTTATTTTTGCCTGTCATTTACTCTTTCTTTTTTGAACCGAGAGTGCAATAATCTCTGCTTCCTCAGCATTTTCCCAATTTAGGTCATTTCCGTTCTTAATCTACGTATTCGGCACATTCTTCTTCATGATTTACAATCAGTTTAATATTTGCCCATAATTCCTCTACGTCCATCCTATTGGAATGATAAGATGCCGATTCACTGTCTCGGTACAATGCTAAAAACGGCTTATCTGCTGTTTCTTGCATAAATATTGTCCTAGCCTTCTTGACGGATCTGTTAACTTTAATAGCCATTGTCGCTATGATGGCATCACAATAACCGACCCCTACGTCTGTAATGAAACTAATGATGAGGTCAGGCCTGTTTATACCTGCACGGTCTGAAACACAGTATTTTCACTATCTGCTCAAAAGTTTTCGGGAAACTAAAACACGTTGTGAGGCCATTACTGAGAACTCCTGCCTATAAACTGATACTGAATGGTTGCTGGAGGATTTGGTTTTGTTCACACGAGCATACTGTTGTAATTTACGGTAAGGTAATTACACCACCAAATACTTCAGATTACTCGTATTGAGTAAAATAACCCAATGTCAACAAGTATTCTTTTTTGGGCATTCAGTTTGTAAGAGGTCCATAATTAGAGAACTTGTTGCTAGCGCACTCGAGCTGATGTAATTTCGATGTATTGCTCACGCGCTGCCTGCGATATGTAAGCTATAAGAGAATCTGAGACCAAAGAGCATTATTAACTGCAGTAAGAACTGTGTAGCAGTAGCAGTTAGTTGTTGGTAGCGAGCAGTCTGGTCTGGTGTATCGTGTTGGCTGGGCCGGTCGTGTGCAGCGATGGCGGAGCCTGAGCGTTGTAGGATAAGGTAAAAGCAGCCTCGCGCATGTGTAGTATTGTTACATCAAGTCCCATGCAAATGTTTTTAAAAAATCTGTTAATAATAATCTTTCTCATAAAAAGTAACTTTTGACATTTATCTCAATTTAAAGAATTCACTAATTTCTCCAATCCTTGGCAATCCCGATTATTGAAAAGAAAAGTCAGTTCTTTCCTTTTTTATAAGACAAATCTATCGGCCAGCATTGCACTTAGCTGCACCAGGAAAATTTCTTATAGGAGCAGATATATACGCGTTATCCGGCGATCTAATTAAGGTAAGATTTTTCAGTTTACTCAGAATGATGTATCAGGGCCATGACGCAGCATTGCTGACGTCCAAAATTTACCAGGTTAAATTGACTGTCAATTATTGAAAGCTTATAGGTTTGTCACATTGTATTATATTTTCGTTGTTGGGTAGTTACGCTAAATGAGAGTATTATTCATATTATTTTATTTTGTGGGGAGGTTACAAGTTATGGGAACGTTTCTTCTGGTTGAAGCCAGTAATACGTCCTGTAGGTGTATGTCACTTTTTTATATCATAGAAACTGCAAATTTTGTGCCAGAGTGGGACACGACCCAAGATTTCCTGCTTATCCCGTGCAGTCACCTTAACCACAGGCTATCCGTGTGTCCAGTGTAGCTGGTATTTCCACCAAAGATTTATAAATGTTACTAGCAGTCATTGTGCCACGGGGTATGTTTGGATAGAGCCCCTAGGGGAACGGAGTGATGGAGGCACATTATTTTCATTTCAGTGCCTTTAATTTGTTTCGTATATACCCCTCGTTACACAGTAATACGTTGGTATAATTTATGAATAAGATGCAGTTTGATTCGGCTCAACATCCGGTCAACGCCGAACGCGTTGGAGTTTGGACAAGGATGGGCGCTTGAATTCGTCTGCAGCATTTACAGCTTAATCCTTCCCCCCACAAAAAGTTAGCCTTAAGCGATTTTGGAAAATAATGGAATAGCAAAATCTGAAAGAACACTTTGTTGATGACGTAACAAGGATTTTTTAAATCTGATATTTAATAATTAAACTTCCATTCATTTGTATTTGTAATTTATTGAGCGAGGGGAGAAAGTATTGAGATGGAGGCGTCGGGAGTGGAGTGAAAAACGACGGTATAATATTAAGAGTCATTTATGCTTGGGGTATTATATTGTCATTGAAAGCTAAGTATACCAATAAAATCTAAGGTAAAAACTGTTTTTAAAATGTAATGGCGGAACGAATATGATTAAAAATGTACCCTGTCCAACCACAGCATATCACCACTGCCTACCGCGACGTTGGATGCCGCCTGGTTGCGTTACGAGCATGTAACGCGGTAACAAAAGTATGTAATCAGAGGCACACACAGACGGGGGATCACCCTAGCGAAGATATGGACTGCAATGAGCAAGCCATTGAGATAAGCGACTTTGATAGAGGGCAGATTATTATTACGCAGAGCCTGTGAACGAGAGTCTCGGAAACGGCGAAGATGGTCGAATGTTCACGTGCTGCTGTCGTGAGCATCTCCGGAAGGAGGTAGAAGGGTATTGAAACTACCACTAGGCTCTAGATGATTGGACGTCCATGACTCTTCACAGACCGTGGGGTTCGGTGGCTTGTCTGCTCTGTAAAGTAGGATAGATAGTGATGCTATGTAAAGTAGGATAGATAGTGATCTGTGGCACCTCTCCAGAAAGAGAACAATGCTGGTGCATGCAAAAGAGTTTCGGAGCACACCGTTCTCGGTACATTGTTGAACATGGAGCTCTGCAGCAGACCACACCCACGTGTTCACATGTTGACCCAATGACATCGTCAATTACAATTGTAGTGGGCAAGTGCCATCGGGATCAATGGAAATGTGTCGGCTCTTTGGGTGAACCACATTTTTGCTACACTAGGTCGACAGTCGTCTCCACTAACGCCGTCATGGAAGTAAACGGCCGCTCGAAACATGCAGCGCGCCACGGACGCAGGCTGGTGGAAGCAGTATTATGCTATGGGAGACATTCTCCTGCGCCTTCATAGGACCTGTGATAGTAATCGAACACACGCTGACAGTTGTGAATCACCTACATCCCTTCATGCTCAATGTCTTCTCCGACGGCGATGTCATCTTTCAGCAGTAAAATTGTCCGTGTCTCGTAGCCAGAACTCGCTACAGTAGCTTGAGAAAACTTATAGAAAACTCACGTTGATGTGTCGGCGACCAAATTCGTCTGATGTAAATCCTATGGATCTCACCTTGGTCGATATCGGGCGCTATCACCGAGTACGCAAATTAGCGGCCCGTTAGTAAGGGAATTACATGGCCTGTGCGTAGACGCCTAATGCCACAAACCTACCAACAACTTTCGGATCGCTGATACAGAATCAGTGATGTATTTTGTTCCAAAAACAGACAAAAAAGCTATTCAGCGGGTGGTCTATTTCGAATTGTTCCAGAATCCGAGTAGGCGCTTCGACCTATTTACTGACAGCAGTGAAAAATTTTCACATTAATTTCATTACGATATTGGTATCTCTAAGAGATTGTATATTCTTACATAAAACACGGAGAACAACCTCTGCTTCGATCCTCTGTGTTTCTCGCAGATGTTCGGCTAATTCACAACAGGATATTGGCATCCTCGCATGATATTGACAAGTAACAAACAAATGAAAGCCAAGCACAGCGGTCCTGACATCCATTCGCATGTCACGCTTTCTGCAGCATAATACATACATCATCCTGGAATTACAGCAATTCAGAAACATCGACCTACTGTCGTCTCTGCCATTTCATTTCCTTTTTTTATTAAAAAATGATAAGTATAGCGTAGTTCGCACCTTGAAGAATGGGAACATCGCTTTCCTCGTGTCGTGCCGCCCCAGGCCGGCGAAATAGCATAACGCGATGTCAGCACCAAGCGAGGAAACAGAATATATGCGGCGGTCGGCTCGCGCAGTGTATGTATTATCATACACGAAGAGCGCAGAAATCAAAGCTGGGAAAAAGGCACGCTAACGCTATAGCCACTGGCGAATCAAGTTTTCCTCTCGTCCTTCACTTTACTACCACGGCGGGCACAATAAGACTGTTACTGAACGGATGAAGTGTGTAACACTTTGTGCCGTAAACGAAGAAATGAAAGGTAACAGTTTAGTTGAGCAGAAAACGCTCGGGAAGTTTCAACTGCGTCATTCACGAAGAAAAAAAAAAAAAAAAGGTGGTGTACGTGTTCCTTTGACATTTCTGTTCTAACAGTGATGATCCACAGTGGATGTTATGAAATTACGCCCATCAGAACTTTCATCCACATGTGATGTTCCAATAAATGAGTGAAAGAAGGTTGTAATTATTTGTCCGACCACCATCGGGGGACAAGAAATGAAACATTACCGCCGGCCGCGGTGGTATCGCGGTTAAGGCGCTCAGTCCGCTTTACGCTTCGCCTGGGCCCGTCAACACCGACATTGGACTATTGATAATTGGAAAGATGTTGCCTGGTGGGAAGAATCTCATTTCAAATTGTATCGAGCGGATTGAAGTGTACGGGTATGGAGACAAAAGCCATGAATCCAGGGACCCTGCATGTAAGAAGGGGACTGTTCAAGCTGGTGGGGGCGTTGTAATGGCGTGGGGCGTGTGCAGTCGGAGTGATATGGGACCCACGATACGTGTAGCTACGAATCTGACAGGTGGCACACGTACGTAAGTATCCTGTCTGAACACCTGCATCCATTCATGTCCATTGTGCATTCCGACGGACCTGGCCAATTCCAGCAGGATAATGCGACATGCCACGTCGTGTTGCGGCACTTCTGCGTGTTTGCGCTGTCCCTACACGATTGTAGGCATGTGTACCAGGTTCTTTGCCTCTTCAGTGTATTTCTGCACGTCGTAATGAGAATGTGTCTAAGTGAATTGAGACTGCCCTCGGTTAAAACTACGTTGGTCAGGTTATTTCAGAATATATCTCTTTGTGTTCGTTTCTAAATCTTTTATTTGTGTTGCGCTTTCTACTATCTTTCCTAAGTATCCATTCAAATCAGTGGCTCCCTGCAGGTAGGGTCGTTGCCCATGACTTACCACGGTCTAATACAGGTTAGAATAATATATAAGATTCCGACGGCCTATCAATATTTGTCTCGCCTACTAACTGGGCCAGGCTCCTTTAATTCAAGCCGCTTGGGATACAAAAACTGTGACAGTCATTATAGGATATGGGTTCCACCTATTTGCAAAGGCCGCGCGGGATTAGCCGAGCGGTCTCAGGCGCTGCATGTCATGGACTGTGCGGCTGGTCCCGGCGGAGGTACGAGCCCTCCCTCGGGCATGGGTGTGTGTGTGTGTTTGTCCTTAGGATAATTTAGGATAAGTAGTATGTAAGCTTAGGGACTGATGATCTTAGCAGTTACGTCCCGTATGATTTCAGACAAATTTTTTATTTGCAGACACACGGTTTTTTTATCCAAACATGTTTCAGCACGTCTGTGACATCATCAGTGGGGTTTTGTTTACTGAAAACTGTAAAAACTGGAAGTATTTTAGGTTATAACTGATTTAGCAAAGTGAGACCTGAAAAAATTTTTTGTTCATTTTGTTTCTCACCGTTATTTTACATATGGTTTTGCAGGATCAACTGTATGGTGTCCTACAGTGATAGCTTGTCATCTGCAGACCATACGACATAAATATAAATTTGATAGGCGAGTTAACACATCTCTCTATTTAAAAGAAAAATACTTGATTTTTGGGTGTAAAAATGTTTTGCATATACCACAAAATGACAATAGAAGAGAACTTCTACATACAGTAGGCAATAGCAGAAGGGAAACAAGTTCTAAATGAAACCACTGCAATCTGTAACAGCACATTAAAGGAACTTTACACTTTTGCATCACAAACGGCTAAAGGAGCTTGCACACACACACACACACACACACACACACACACACACACACACACACACACACGGAAAGAGAAAAGTAAACAAAATTCAAATTAGGTGCCAAACTCTCTCAGGAACAAATCAACGCCGATGGGGTTAGGAAACACAACAACATAGTGCTCACGGCCTTTTGCGAAGTAAAAAGGCATTTATAAAGAAAGAAACTAAACAAAGTACATTAATATGTGTGTGAAGTGTCCTTGGAAAAAGGAGGATCAGTCACAACAATACGCGAGTAGCAAGAATTATATATGCAAATCATTTTGACACTCCAAAATCATGTTTTTTTTTAAAAAATCAAGAGATGTGATAAGTAGCCGATGAAATTTACCTTTACACCGTTTTGTTTGCAGATGACAAGCTATCAGTGCAGCCCACCATACAGTTGGTCCTGCAAAACCATATAATGTAAAATCACGGTAAGAATCAAAACAAACAAAAACTTTCTGTAGGCCCCACTTTTATTAAATCGTCTATGACCTAAAATATTTCCCTTATTATAGTTTTCAATAAACAAAAACCCACTGATGATGGCACAGAGGTTCTGAAACGTGTCTGGGTAAAAAGAAAGGTAAACAGTGAGTTTGCTAAAAAGCGGAACCCATATCCGATAATTTAACTGCGAATACGGAAAGAAAGGACAAGAGCAGCAGATTCAAAATATGAATGCTGTGGCAGTCAGTTTAAGTGTGGTAGAGCAAAGGTTCCAGTCGACCACGTCCGACCATCACTATGAAGTATCCATGTAACACGTTCACATCTGCGCCTGTCATCCGAGAACAAGAATGACTCCCCGCAACACCTGTCATATCACATCATCGGTTGCACCTAGTAGCAGCCGGGCTAGAGAACTACGGTTCCATGCGTAGGATGTGGTTCGCACCACAACACAAACGGCTATGTCTGGAGAGTTACCGTGACTGGCAAAAGTGGGCTTCTGACAGATGGAGTCGCATTACGTTCAACGATGAAACGCGGTTCTGCACTACCCCGGATGACAATCGTCGGCGGGTAAAGTTGCGACCTGAGCACAGGTCCCGTTTAACAAATGTTTAGAGAGGCACAGGGATGTTACTCCTGGTATGGGGAGTCATCGGGTTTGATGCATTTTTTCAATAGGACAATGAACGTCCACACAAGGTACGTATCTCTATGAACCGTCTGCCACCAACGCACAATTCGTTTAAGGATATGAAGACAAGAAAAGAGAAATTGGGGCTTCTACGGAGGCATAATAGACAATGGTTTTTCCCTCGCACTATTTGTGAGTGAATGGAACAAGGTACCCAGTGCCGTGCACCATACGTTAACTTGAGGAGTATGTACATAGATATACATACATGTAGATGTAAATGCTGAAGTACTCCCATGGCCAGAGAGATCCCCTGATCGGTCCCCTGTTTGGCGTCAGCTCTGACGTCAAATCCATTCCAGTGCCAATATCCAAGATATCAAGTACCAATTACAAGAGTTGTGAGCTAATCTGTGCCAGAGGGATATAACGTCTTATTGATAAGTGGGCTCATAGTGCCATAAACTGGACTTGACAATGTAATCACTGATATAATATCACACACCTCTTCACCCATTGACGTTTCATTTCGTTTCCTCCTTCCTTATATGTGCTTCACTTTTTTATGTCAGCCGGTGTATTTCATTCAGAGTGCGCTCACGATCTGCAGTAACAATAAATTTACTTCGTTCACTCTTGATTCTCATCCATACGCTGTCCTGTGTAACGTCGGGACAGTAAACAGTTTCTTCTTGTTGACAAAAATCTCGATAGACGTGATCTACAACTACGTCTTGTTTTATTTTCCCTAGCGTTTATTCCGACTGTTACGGTGTCGACTTTTTCAGGATTTGGCAGATTTTGTTTTACTATTTACGTTTATGGCTGGATGCCCTTCCTTACGCCGCAGTCTTCAAGGTAACCTAAACGAGGAAAGTCATGTACACCATCTGTGTATGAATCGTGAAACTTTGTTCTGTGTGTCCTTGTGTATTAACTGTTTGTGTATCGTACTCTCTGGGCGGAATTTGGGGACCATCCCAGTATTTACCTAAACAAGCATGAGAAACACATCCAAGTCTGGAACCCCTCGTGGTATCCCAAGCCATAACTTCGCGCGTTGCGCCAGTTCATACAATTAAAACTACAGTATTACTCCACAAATGTTGAAATATGCTCCGTTTTCAGTATCAAGGAGACATCTTTTTATTTGTTTATTTATTTATTTTGTTGTTTTCCGACCCGAGAGGCCTGACATCCAACTACATAACATTTCGTGTAACTAGCAGAACGTAACAGAAATGGAGCAAAAAATTTGCCAGGGAGGTAGTAAAAAGTTCACATGTCAAGATACAAATGAGTATAGAACATGGATTCAAGTTTTGTCTAAGAAGGCTTAGTTCATGAGTAAAGTATAATTACTGCAATATTGCAATGCCTTTGTTATTCTGAAATACGATACAATGTTCCTTCGGGAAATGCATGCTTGTTCGAAGGAACAGGCACTGCGGCGACCACAACCGTTATGGAATATATGGAACGTATTCGCAATTGCGAATATGGACAACCATCAGTTCTACAATGCAATTACGACAGTGAAAATTTCTGTCGGGCCGGGATTAGAACTCGAATTTCCCACTTACCGCGAGCAGGCGCCTGACCATTTTTTTATGTCATTTTGTTCGTTATTGTTTGCTCTATTTGTTCGGGCGGACGTCCCATGACGCTTATTTAAAGTCATCGTTGATCCGTTAACTCAGTTTTTTTTTTTTTTTTTTTTTTTTTTTTTTTTTTTTTTTTCTTTTTACAAGGAGCAGCTAACCCTCTGACCGAACACGCTTACCGTGCTGCCGCCATTTGGCTATCCGAGAACAACTCATCGCCAGACACAACCTTCCATAAGTCGTGAGCCATATGTCTACAACATGCATACATGTCCGAAGGGACATTGCATCGTATATCAGAACATCAATGGCACTGCATATCGTATTTATCTGTCGACACCGGGCAAGCGACTTTCAATTAAAATGTTTATCCTATAAGGGAACTTACGTAATAAAGATACTAGTACATGTTGTAGACACATGGCTGACGATATATGGAAGGTTGGGTATGCCGTGAAGAGCGCTCGGACAGCCTAATTATCAGGCGACCGTTCGTGATAAGCGGAGACTCCATGTTCGAGTCCTGTTCCTACACAAATTTTAAATACCGTCGTTCCATTATACAACTGATGGTTGTCCATATTCGCGACTGTAAATACATTTCCAAATATATTTAAGGATATATTTACACATGTCATTGCAGCTGCAGTGTAACACGTGTTAAGTTCGGCTCGCGAAATTTAGTCGAATTCGAAGGTGTTCTCGCAGGTGGTGTTGTCTAGTACAAATGGAAATCGTGTAAACAACAGTGTTCTGTGCAGTAGTGCTATTTTTCTTTCTGTGCTCCGCCAATATCTTCGAGAAAATGGTAAACAGAAGAGTCAACAGCAGCGCGTCCAGCAGCGGGGAAGCAGCAGGTGCGGCGGGCCTGCTCCTGGCGGAAGGTGTGGCCGCGGTTCCCGGTATAGCGAGCTGGTCCGCTCTGAGGTAAACGCTGCGCTTTGCGATAAAAACAATCTCGATCTGATAGCAGGCACTATATCAGATACTGTAACGGCAGCAGTATTGGCCAAAATGCGTGAAACTGTTGAGGCCAATACTGCCGAAATTACAGCACTAAAAAAGTCTGTGTCTGAATACGAGAAAAAGGCACGAGAGTTGGAAGTGAGACTATCTGCCGCAACAGACGAGCTAGAACAATACCAAAGGTGAAATAGTCTACGACTGTTTGGAGTAGCAGAGAATAAAGAAGAAGACACGGACAACCTGCTTATACAGGCTGCGCGTGAAAAATTAGGCGTTGAAGTGACCAAGGCAGACATTGACAGGAGCCACCGAGTGGGACGAAAACTACCAGGTGCTACCAAACCTCGTCTAATAATAATTAAATTTGTGTCGTACCGAAAAATGGCTGAGATCTTTACCCAGAAGAAGAAGTTAGCAAGGACAGGGCTTACAATAAGGGAAGATCTGACACACGAGCGGCTAAAGATTTTAAACAGTGCCATATCCCATTTCGGTCTTCAGAATGTGTGGACTCAGGATGGCAGAGTAATCATTAAGACTGCAGATGGAAAGAAGACAGTCACAAACATGACAGAACTAAATAGTATTAAGTGAACCTACTTGAGCCAAAAGTCAAACTTAACACCATTTGCAAATTGTAACAGTCCTATACTCAGATATAGTCTTGCAATTGTATAAACTTTTTAATTATTTGTACCTTCAACTAATTGTTTTTGTAACTGTATTAACTTTTTACTATTTTTTTGTGTCTGTAGCTGTAGCCATTGCTTAATTTTAGTTACTGCTAATACTTTTTTCATTTTCTCAGTTTATTCTCTTCCATTCTGTAATAGTTCTATTGCAATTATTAGTCTCTCCGTTAGTTCATTAGTCAACCATTTCTTCGGTTTAAATTGTTCATAACGAAAATCACTATCAGTATCACTTTAGCAAATTTAAATCTAATTGTAGCTTCCTACGATAATCACTACCAGTATCACTCTAGTAAATTTCAATTTAATTCTAGCTTCCTACGATAATCTATTAAATATTAGGCTTACTTCTCTCTGCTGGCAGCATCGGCCTCTTAAATCACTCCCCTTTCCCTTATATCCACCCTAAGCTGTCTCAAATACGCTAATTACATTTCTCCTCTTACGACATAGGATACTCAGTGACACACAGCCGTCACCATTTTGGTCATATTCTCCTTGCACCGAATACCACTAATCCATTTTCTATACTCCCGCAACCTCAGGAAATCTCTTGCAGTTGCCTTTCTTTCGGCACTCGCGGAGTCACAAACAGGGCGCGCAAAATCTCGGACACCCCTGTATTATGTCACTTGGCGGAAACACCGGCCAGTGCCCCTCGCGGCAGGTAGTGCCTAACAAAGGGACAAACCAGTCTGCCACCCTACTCCAGGCTGCTCAGCGGAACGCGTCAGAGCTTTTAGCAGCTCACTGCAACATTCAGTCTTTACCTGCGCATTACGATGAACTTAGCCTCCTCTTCAACCAACTAAACTACCACGTAATCCTCTTATCCAAAACGTGGTTGAAACCACACATATCCTCTGCATCTATTCATCTCCCAGGGTACACATTTCTTAGGGCAGACAGATCAAAAAAGCGAGGTGGCGGGGTCGGCGCGTATATACGAACAGATCTCAAAGCGAAAGTCTTATGTACGTCAAATCCTGCTGAAGAAAAAGAGGCTGAATTCATGTTCATTGAAATAAATATACAAAGTCGGAAATTCTTGACTGGCGTCGTGTACAAGCCGCCAAAAATAAGCTCAATGAGTTCCTTCCAGTCGGAATTACATTCACTTCAGTGTCAATACGAACATGTCATCGTAATGGGTGACTTGAACATAGACCTGCTAAGAGACACTCCCTCCGCAATAAACCTAAGAAGATTGTTTAGTTGCAGTAGCATGAACATTCTTCCATTACAACATACACACCATACGGCGCACAGTCATACTCTTATAGACGTGATCGCAACGAAACAGACTGACAAAGTAAGAGATGTTGGTCAATCATCGGCCCCTGGCCTCTCAGCACATGATGTAATATTCCTGGCCTACTCTGTGCAGCCCCAAGGATCAAATCACGTTACATAACTTGTAGGAACATGAAACGTATTCATCTTGACGCTCTAACAGCCGATTGCTCAGAAATCTCATGGTATCAAATAATCAGAGAACCTACAATCGACGGCAAAATTAATGAACTTGGTGATAAACTCACTGCCCTCTATGACAAACATGCACCTGTGCGCACAGTCTGTGTAAGAAAATCTCCTGCTCCATGGCTGACAGCTGAATTACGTCAAATGATGACTAATAGGGATGCTGCCCACAGGCGTTTCAAGGCAGATCCGAAACCCGAGCGTTTCGAAGAATATAGAAAGCTACGGAACAGAGTGAAACAATGCATTCGCAATGCCAAAATCAGGCACGCTCGCTCCCTTGTATGCAGCGATCTGACACCCACGACTCTATGGAAGAATCTCCGTAGCTTGGGGGTCGGAAAGGCAAAATCGGAAACTACTTTTCATGTGTCAGCTAACGAATTAAATGAATTCTTCTCTGCACCTCTGAATACCAGCACGGCTGATAATTACCGTCCACAAGAATCCCCAAACAGGATAACTAACAACGATACCTTCCATCTAAAACATGTAACAACAAATACGGGAAGAAAAGCAATAATGAGAATCTCTTCTGATGCAATAGGCAACGACAGTATCGGTATAACCATGATTAAGGATGTTGCCGATATCTTAGTACCTGTCTTAACTGACATATTTAATTTTTCTCTCGTGAACGGAATATGCATGGAAAAGAAGCATAATTCGACCCATCCCTAAGATCGAAAACCCGCAACTGCCTAGTGATTACCGACCAATTAGCATACTGCCTGCTGTTTCCAAAGCACTTGAATATATTGTTCATGACCAAATCACTGAACACTTGCATGAATTCAGTCTATGTGACAAATTTCAATCTGGTTTCCGTAAACATCACAGCACAAACACTGCTCTAATGAAAGTAAATGATGACCTGAAATATGCCATCGACAATCGAAAGGCAACAATATTGACGCTACTGGACTTCAGCAAAGCTTTTGACACTGTAAACTTTGACATATTACTCAGAAAAATGCAACAGCTTAATTTCTCTGATAGTGCAATGAGATGGTTTGAAAGCTACTTTAAAAGACAGACAGCAATGTGTTGTCTGCGCAAATGAAAATCTTCCTGGAAACATGTTTCTTCGGGAGTGCCACAAAGATCAGTCTTGGGACCACTTTTGTTTTCTTTATGTGTCAACGATATTTCGTCGGTTTTATCCTCCTGTAAACATCATTTCTATGCCGACGACCTCCAGCTCTACCTAAGCGTCAGACCTGAAAATGTAAACACTGCAATCGCTCTGATGAATGATGATCTGTCTTCAGTAGTGACATGGGCGAAAAACCTGGGGCTTAAATTAAATGCAAAAAAGACGCAAGTAATCTTAATAGCCCATCAGAAATTAATAAGTTCAGATTTCCGCGAACGGCTACCTCCTATTCTGCTCGACGGTACTCCAATACCATATCAGAAAACAGTGAAGAACTTGGGTGTAACTTTGGACGAGCATCTCAACTGGGCGGAGAATACAGTCGCAGTGTGCCGAAAGACGTCTGCTTGTCTCTATGCTCTCATAAAGTTTCGGAACATATTTCCACAGGACTTGAAACGCCAGCTCGTGCAAGCACTCGTTCTACCGAATCTCCACTATTGTGATATGATTCAACAAGGCATGAGTAGTGAAAACAAAAGACGGCTAGAGCTAACCATGGATGCCTGTGTGCGTTACACCTGCAACATTCGCCGATATGATCATGCTAGTGCTTCATACTCCGAGCTAGGGTGGCTGCGGCTGGACAAACTGCGTGACTACCACACTATGTCTACTTCACCGACTCCTCGTCGCGCAAGCACCCCAGTACCCAGTTTCAGAGATTAAAAACCTGTCATGCCATCATAATCGAAATACGAGGTCACTCTTATCTGGTATCCTAACTGTGCCCACTCACAAAACAAAAACTTTTGCAAACTCCTTCTCAGTTGCCGCTGTCCGCCTCTGGAAGAAACTGCCCCTTACCTTGAGGAAAATTCAATCTCCTGTTGCTTTTAAGAAGAAGTTGAAGCATTTCCTACTATCATCCTTATAAAATTCTCCACAAAATTAATGTGCAAGGCCAATCCTCTCATCTGTCAAATAGCATAGCTAGCGTCTCCTATCTTGCTCCTGAGATGCCTTCCTCTTCATCTATCTCTATTAGCCACGCAGTCTTCTTTTCCTTTATATTTCCTTAATTATGTTTCATTATGTCTCTCTATTCTTCTCCTCCCTTCACCATGAGTCTCCCTCATACTCCCTGCTGCCAGCACTCCTATCTAAAATCTTTCTCTTCAATAATGTATTTTTCCAGGTGTACCTTTCTAATTGTTTATCTCACTTTTTGTATTAGATGTAGTTTAACATGCCTACTAAAACATATGAATGTAAAATAAGTAGAATGCCTGGTTAGATGTAAGAGAGGGCATGATGGCCCTAATCTTTCCAGGTTAAATAAATAAATAAATAAAAATACAAATAACCTTATACGTAAGTACAACGAAAAATCTGCCAAAGTTGCAAATTTCCATTTTTTTCACCCGATGACTGGTTTCGAGCCGGGATACATTTTCAGATCAACGTAACATAGTCAATTATGGTATTTCCTAAAATGCAAAAAAGGTGTAAACGAACAGTTACAGCTCATACAGCGTTGGAAGTTCGTTATACGCAAGTATTAGACAACATACACAGTGAAATAAAAAGAGCAAATCATTATTTACAATTTACAATATTATAAATAAAGTTATTTAAAATGATTCGTCAGTGGTAACATTCCTGAATATGTGAGAACAATGGTTCGAATATAGCATGCCGGATGTCAGCTTTAGTTTGGATTACATTTCGCGGTAACAGTATCAGTTTAGGACGGTTATGTTTGTGCTGGTCATTGAGATAATGCGAGAGTAACTGACGAATGAATATGTTGGTTGAGGAAGGATGTTTGGCATAAAAGCAATCAGCTGTGGATCAGATCTGTTCTGTAACAGAGTTTGTTTGTTAGTCATTGTGAATCGTTGTGTTCGTAACGAACCATGGAGCAATTTATATGACGCACAATGCCTTACTTTGATCAGCCTGAAGTTTGTGGAGATGCTTAGAGGGGGCATGTTCCCATATGGGACAGACATACAATACGATTTGTATTACCAATTTGTAAAGCAGGAGACTGCTCTTCCTGTTTAGCGAAGGCCACCTGCTTATTAATGGAAGTATGGCAGCTGTGTGCTTTGATCGGAACGTCCGTTTTTTGTTTCTTAGAGGTAAGACATTTATCTAGATCAACTCCAAGACATACCACCTGATCAAAAGTATCCAGACATTCCCAAAAACATACGTTGTTCATATTAGGTGCATTGTGCTGTCACCTACCCCCAGGTAGACCATATCAGTGACCTCAGTAGTCATTAGACATCGTGAGAGAGCAGAATGGAACCCTCGGCGTAACTCACTGACTTCGAACATGGTCAAGTGACTGGGTGTCACTTATGTCATACGCATGCACGTGAGATTTCCACCTAAACATCCCTAGGTCCACTGTTTCCGATGTGATAGTGAAGGGGAAACGTGAAGGGACACGTACAGCAATAAAGCGTACAGGCCGACCTCATCTGTTGACTGACAGAGACCGCCGACAGTTGAAGAGGGTCGTAACATGTAATAGGCAGACATCTATCCAGACCACCATATAAGAATTCCAAACTGCATCAAGATCCTCTGCAAGTATTATGACAGTTAGGCGGGAGGTGAGAAAACTTGGATTTCATGGTCGAGTGGCTGCTCATAAGCCACACATCACGCCGGTAAATGGCAAACGACGTCTCGCTTGGTGTAAGGACCATAAACATTGAACAACTGAACAGTGGAAAGACGCTGTGCGGAGTGACGAATCACGGTACGCAACGTGGCGATCCGATGGCAGGGTGTGGGTATGGCGAATGCCCGGTGAACATTATCTGCCAGCGCGTGTAGTGCCAACAGTAAAATTCGGAATCGGTGGTGTTACGGTGTGGTCGTGTTTTTCATGGAGGGGGCTTGCACCCTTTGCTGTTTTTCGTGGCTTATCACAGCACAGGCCTACATTGATGTTTTAAGTACCTTCTTGCTTGTCACTGTCGAAGAGCAATTCGGGGATGGCGATTGCATCTTTCAACACGATCGAGCACCTGTTCATAATGCACGGCCAACGGCGTAGTGGTTACACGACAATAACATCCCTGTAATGGACTGGCCTGCACAGAGTCCTGACCTGAATCCTATAGAACACCTTTGGGATGTTTTGGAACGCCGACTTCGTGCCAGGCCTCACCTACCTACATCGATACCTCTCCTCAGTGCAGCACTCTGTGAAGAATGGCTACCATCCCAAGAAACCTTCCAGCACCTGATTGAACGTATGCCTGCTAGAGTGGAAGCTGTCATCGAGGCTAACGGTTGTCCAACACCAAACTGAATTCCAGCATTACCGATGGAGGGCGCCACGAAGTAGGTTCACTTTTGCACACATTTATCTTGATCCACCACGCAGTAAGCCACTTTTCAAGCTGTAGGAGAGCCCACTGGAGTGCGTCGTGAATGTTTGGTACGTTGTTGTGAGTGTAATCTATTGCTGTAACATCAGCGAAAGAAGCTATGTTGACCGAATGGAAGTCTGGAATGTCAGGTACATAGATATTAAACAGCGTCGTCCGAAAAGGGAAACTTGTCATACGCCAGCGCTTATAGTGTTGACATTAGAAGCAGCATGACCAATGAATGCATTAAAAGTACGGTCTCTAAGTTAAGAACTAATTATTCGGACAACAAAAGTGGGAATTGTAACTTTATTAACTGGTACAGTAAACTTTTATGCGTTGCCCTACAGAAAGTTTGCGCAGTGTTTTAGTATATAACTGCGCGGACGTAGTGTCGTTATAAACGCCTGTAATTGATTCCACTAGCCGCAACTGTAGTGGATCTGAATACTTTCAACGAAATCCGAGCTGGATATTTGGGACAAGTCATGCTTGGTTGCATCACCATGCAGCGTTGCATGGTTTGCTAGTAGGTTCGTCATGTAGTGGTGGAATAGCGGTCGGCTTACGAATGATCTTCAGAGTAACGTTCCAGATAGGATTTGAAAAATGTTCAAATGTGTGTGAAGTCTTATGGGACTTAACTGCTAAGGTCATCAGTCCCTAATCTTACACACTACTTAACCAAAATTATCCTAAGGACAAACACACACACCCATGCGCAAGAGAGGACTCGAACCTCCGCCGGGACCAGCCGCACAGTCCATGACTGCAGCGCCTGAGACCGCTCGGCTAATCCCGCGCGCTAGAATTTGAACCTAGGTTTGTTTGTTTAAGTCTATAGTGCCTTGCGTCGTTTTCAGATTGCTTTATTTTTTCCCTGGCCATTTAATTCAGATTTTATTGTTGGATCACGCGTCCGTTGCTAGAGTATCCGCATGTAATTCTTAGTTTTATGTAACTAACGAAACTCAGGAGGAAATACAGAGCGGAAGGAGAGCAAGCTGTTGAGCTTAGCCGCTGTGGTCAAAAGATCGCTAAATAATTCAACTCGCAGTTCCAGCTCTTGAACAATCTTTATACGGGAGAGAACATCCACCAATCATAGATTCAAGTCGTTGTTTACACAGGATGGTCAGAAACAGTATGAAAAAGTTGTGCATTACAGGGTAGGTTGTGCTGAAAAATAATTGTTAAGAAAACAACTTCGATACTTTTCGCCGTTTCCGAGTTAATTAGCATTGAAATTAGCCAATCAGGCTGCTGTGCGCTCAAATTCAAGAGGCACGCCCGAGACGGTGTCCTCAGACGTGTGTTTCGTTTGGTTTCCAAAAACGAACAAGAGAGCGATACAAGAGCTGGACATGGGACGGTAGTAAGGATCGAACCCGACCCAAAGGCTAGGCACTATCTTACGCTATCATCTGCGCTATGAGAGCAAATGACACTAATTGTATCTGGCGGGCCGCTTGAATTTGCGCGCACAACGGCCTGATTGGTTCAATTCAGGCCTAATTAACTGGGGAATGGCGCAACGTGTCGAATTTTTTTCTTAACAGTAATTTATCACCACGACCCACCCTGCAACACCCTTACAAGCTGTTCAGACTGTTTCTGACCAACCTGTATAGAGCAACTCTTCAGGCAACCACGACCCTGCATCAATGAATGCCTTATTTTCTCCACTGCGTGTGAACCTACTCATTAACCCCGTTAGAACCCGCAACGAGGTTTTAACATGGTTCTTACAGATTCCATAAGAGGCATAATTTGGCGATCACTCTATGTAGATCATAGTCTCAAAAATTTAGCTAAAATAATAATGAATCTTCAACTGACTTTGGCGGTGCTGAATCACTAATATAGATGAAACTTACCTTTTAATTTCTTAATTTCTATGATAGTACACGGAGAACCGTAGTTTGTGAAGGTCGTGCTATTTATATATAATTGTGCCTAGTTTTCTTGTGACTTACAGGAATCCCAGTGTCGGAACATAACGCTACACTTCAATAAATTTATCAACGAAACCTGCGCTAGAATACCTAACTGTTGCTTAGCTCTTAAAAAAGTAAACACTATAGTTTCATCGCCGGAGCTTACGGGATGGAGTGAATGCACAGAATAATTCGCTGCAGGCCAATAAAAAGAAAATAATCTGAGGTAACTGAAAAAGAATTCGCTTGTGTGCTGAATAATAAAAGATGAGAGTAGAGCAAATATTACCTTTCAGTTTATACAGTATTCACTGAAATATAAGCGCTAAATAATCCTGATCATGTTCTGAAAATGGATGTTCGGTAATTCTCTGTTACTGCAAAACATTCGTTTCAATGCACAGTAAATATTCTTTTTTGAATATGATTTGTAACGTATCACCAAAGCGAATTTAAGAAGCCACATCATCACAAGTAGCTTACCAGAATCGCTAATTGCACGTAACACCCACTCTTTTTTTGTTTTGCTGTTCCATCCAGCGAGACAGGAGGTAATTCTAGTACAATAATGGAGCCTTCCATTCTTTCAACGGTATTCAGAATAACGAAGTATCCCCAGACATATATCTGTAATTGCACCGAAAATTCTAGAACCAAATCGACATTGAGTCACAAACCTCTGAATTACTGTCAAGGAACTTCCGATGCCGAGTTATCTAGCGCATCGCAGATAGTGCACAGTGTCCTGTCTTTCTACAAACAGCAACTTGATGTAGCGCCTGGTAACCAAGCTCATCCATAACCGTATTTGGAGCAGGCATTCGAGCAACGGCAAGAAATCGGTTGGCTCTGGCCGCGGCTGAGGGGAGACAAAACTGCGGCATTCGACCCGACTAAACACATTGGGGCTGCAAATGGGAGATTGCGATTCACTGGGAGAAAGAAGCGAGACGAGAGCTCACTCGCGAAGGAACCCACTTACGTTGACCATTCTCCGTATGGGACGCCGTTATATTGCAGCGCTTGTGGATACAGAGGGCAGGCAATCTGAGGACGGTTCTTAAGCCAAAGTGAGACCATCAAAGGAAATGCAGCACGCTCCAAAATGGCACCTTCGGCAGAACCACATCTATCGCTTCGAGGAAATATACTCACAAAATACGAATGGTACGTCGTCAGCTAGTATTCAGTCTTCCGTGTGAATAGGTCGTAAGAAATATTTACTGGCAGTTTCGCGCAGTTATACCTGCAACCTAAGAGGACGTTGATACACATTACCCAGTTTACGTTTCGTATAACGTTTACAGCGTGAAGATAAAAATACAGCGTGATTATAATTAACCTATCATTACTTGAGACGGCCCCCAAGAAAGTCCAGTGGTCGCAGGACAAAGAAATTTTGTGGAAACGTTTGTAAGGAGAAATAACGAATAAACCATTGAAAGAAGCACATCTTAATTTCCACATGAGGGAGTAACATTTGTTAATTGTGTACCATGTTTATGTTTCAGGTTACAAAAGTTTCTAAATGTGACGACCATTTGCACCTACGACAGCCTGGACCAGCACTAAACCTTGTTCGCAGCAATTTTCTAACGGTGAGCCGTCGAATATTCAGCCGCTGTGATACAGCTCGTGCAGTGCTTGAAGACCGCACTTTGCTTCTAGCGTTCTCAGCGATCAGTAACTTCTTCAGTTAGGTGTGGCACAACTGAAAATCGGCCCCTCTCAGAAGCAATTCCCAAATCGCCATTTCGTTCCAACTCTCGAATGATGTTCTTCAATCCCTGTGCAGAAAGAGGACCTCACCGTATTCCGTTAATGCATCGGTATGCTCGAAGATCAGCAGCTTTATTGCCGTTGCTTTGATAAAACAGGTTTGCAAGTTAAGCCTTGGTCACCCACGTTAATTGTTTGCAACTATAATGCACACTGATGCTTGTGTTTCAACCTATATCGCCGTACCAGTACCGGCGCCTAACGGCTAGTCATGACACTAATAACGAAGCAAGTCCTGGAGTACAAGTTATAACCATTAATATATATACAGGGCATTTTTTATTCTTGCTGTCAGGTCTTTGTATGAAGCATCTGTACAACGATTGGAATTCACGATATCCAATTTTATGGCGCTACACGATAAATTCGTTGATTTGGAAAAAAGCGTATGGGGCCTGAAGATGGCAAAATGAATTGCCGAAACGGGTTGCTTCCACAATAAAATAAAATATTTTAAAGTGTACCGCTGTTGGTAAAGTTTATTGACACTGAAAAGTTTTCATTCTTTTGTTAATAGTCCTCCAGTGAGGATGGGCTGAGTGACCGAAAACGGTAGAGAATAAAGGCTTATTTATACAGCTGATGATTAATAATGCAGTTCCTTAAGTAATTATAACCACCCTGTATTTTGTCACCCACAGATGTTCATGGACAGTTTTTTTATTATACTACATACGTAAATGACACGAAGGAGAAGACCAGTAAGAATAAAGGTTCGCCATGGTTATACTAGCGAGTCTTCTCAAGAATCGTTTGTGCTTGGAATGAAGAAGGGTAGACGGTTATCACTAAACGTCCCGTCGACGATTTTATTATAAACGGAGGACAAGTTCGAAATGGGGGAAGTACAAGAAAGGAAATGGAGAGTGTATTTGTGAAAGGAACCATCCTGGAATGTGCCTTAAGCGATTTAAGGAAATCATGAAAAGCTAAATCTGGATGGCTGGAAGCGGATTTAAAGTGCCATCCTCCCAAGAGCGAGTTCAAGGCACTAATCGTAGCTTCCTTTCACTCGGTTGAA
This sequence comes from Schistocerca gregaria, assembly GCF_023897955.1. NCBI lineage: Eukaryota > Metazoa > Arthropoda > Insecta > Orthoptera > Acrididae > Schistocerca > Schistocerca gregaria. Next base: position 546,836,738 of record NC_064931.1, read on the forward strand.
ATGGAAACGCAAACTAAGCCCCAACTGCCACCATGATATAGGACAACAATATTTTTTTCTTTTCTTTGAAAGTCTATAGTCGTACGGTATCACATTCCGGATATGGTACTCACTGAAAGCCGCATGTTGTGAATACTGGCGAACTCTACCATATTAATGATGTCACTGGAACATAATTGTCCGAACCTTTCCGTGCCTCTCTCATCTATTCGACAGGGTCAGATGCCTTTTTTTTCATAACTAGATGTATTTATTTCGAATTTTACAACCACGCATACATTTTCCCCAATTACCCATTTACTCAAATTCTTTGTAGTATATCAGTACTACGATAACCCCGTTTTATGTTGTTTTACCTGGTTCTAGAGTTGACGTGTTTATTTACTGAGAGTAAGGGTAACGCTTATGGACTATGTAATTCTCTTATAGGCGCTCATACTGCACGAGTAGCAAGAGCGCTCTGTCGCGTTTTGGAATGAAGATCGCACCTAGTGGTCGCATGGGTTCTAATTGTTCTATGAGAGACCTTGGGATGGTTGACATGGAGTAACAAAAATTCCGGTGTAACGTCGAGATGTGTGTAGTGCTCCCTATTAGGGCAATGCTATCAACATATAGCAAATGCGCAATGTTTACGACTATTGTTGAAAATCAGAGTTTTTCTTGGCCTTGTTACCATAGCTACACATGTATTTATTAAAAATGTTTTTATCGGAAATGGATACTCCGTGCCCATTCAGCAATACAGGTATGAAATCGAAACCACACACAAATTAATCTTCCTTCTTTACGAGACTAACCTGTTTTACAGAAATATGGCAGTACAACCGGCAGTTGGCAGCTAGTATTAGAGCTTTTTCTCTTAATCTTTCTCCGCATGCCAGTTCAAAAATAACATTTTATGTAGTGATTGAAAAATCCCACATATTGAGAATTAAGAACTGTTTGCTAAACTGACGGTATTTTTCACGCTTGTAACACAGAGACGTAAATTTTTCTTTCTCCGAGTAAACTAATTCAAAAATAAACTGTCAACTGTGACGTCGGCTCTATATCTACCGAGGAAGAGCTGAGTATTCAAATCGGTAGGACATATTCGAAGCGTTACTTTACAAGGGAATTGGCTAAATCATGCATGTTTACGAAAATAAAGGAAGTAGCGTGGCGGACGTGCAAATATTTCCAAGCGACAGTTTTAAAGGTTTCCAAATATCCGCAGGAATTACAAATTTTCTGAAGTACTCGGACTGATGAATTTGCTAGCATGTATATTCTTGGACCTAGATGTACCCCAAATCCAGAATAAATTTTCCCTAAGCATGTGCGCTGCATATTACAGTACATTTAATTGCGGTAAGAATACGTTTGCAGGCAGGCTTCTACTTTGAGGATCTGGCTTAAACAGCGGCTGTAACAGGAATCGCCAAAAGCTATTTGCCTGTTAGTGAACTGAGGGATTTCTCTGTAATCGATTTGTTCGCCCCCTGGCGGCCGACGCAAAGGGGGATTGTGTACGATCCCCTGGCAGCTGCCGCCAATAGACAGGCGCTCAGGAAAGCCATAAAGCGCAATACGTCTCCACTCGTGGATCCCACTGGCGGAGATTCTCGAACAAATCTCTGGATCTTTCGTGGCCACCGACGACGAAGCTGCGACCTTCTTCGCGACGTTAAGAAGAAATTCTGCGCCCCCAAGCGCTGGCACAGACAATTCGCCGACTTTACAGTAGTAGACACGTATGTCAGTGTTCTCAATAGAATTAACGGAATTTATTTTACGAGGAAGTTTATTGTTAACGGAAACTGATGAAGAACTTCTCACCACCATCACTTCCTTGAAATATACAATTTACAGACTATTGCCGATTTCCATTTAATTTGCGTGATGCCAGTCATCGTCTACACAATAAAGAAGCGGCTCGTACCCCGATATTTAATTTTCATTCCCCGCGAAATTTCATGCTAATACTGATTATGGCATTCCTTTTACATTTATGCACTCCTTCAGAAATGTATTTTCTAACAATAATACACTGGTTTCTAATTAGAACAACAAACCGCTATTTCCCCGTCCTGTGTCTAATTCAAGGTATAATCATACAAACTGTCAACATATGTCTGTATGCTCGTGTTCTGAACGGAAGATGGCATTCCGGTCAACAGATAACCTCACCAACGATGACGTTAGAGCATTCACCAAACGGGGTAGTGTTTGCTGATAGTCCCACATCTAAAATACATGTGTACACAAGTCACAGATGGTGCAGCGTGGCACAGAGAAGAAGCCTACGAGACACCCTGCGGTTGAGGGCCATAGGATGAATGGGAGCAGGGCAGTCGTAAGGTGATGTGGCCCGATGGCTAAATGTGAATCGTTCTGTTGTTTCTCGGATATGGCGACAATTTATAGAGACCGAAACTGTATCTTGATGTCTAGGCAGGGCCGCCAGTATGCGACATCATAGAGAGAGGGCAGCTATTTGGCTGTAAGGGCACGACGGTACTGCCAAAGCACTGAAAAGCAACTGGCATGAGATCTCGCAGCATCCACTGGACGAGTTGTGTCGAGGCAAACGGTGCACAGAAGGCTTCAACAGTGTGGCCTTTTTTGCCGGTGACCTTCTGTATCTGTACCTATGACGCGTCTTCACAGGAGGGAGCGTCTACAGTGCAGTCGTCAACATGCCACCTGGACGGTCGAACAGTGGGCCAATGTTTTTTCAAAGATGAGTCCCGATTTGATCTGGAAAGTGATTCTCAACGGTTTAGGGTCTGGAGGCAACGTGGAACACGATTTCGGGACCGAAACATCGTGGAAAAAGACCAATATCGAGGAGGATCCACCTGCCGCTGTGGCCGAGCGGTTCTAGGCGCTTCAGTTTGAAACTGCGCTGCTGCTACTACGGTCGCAGGTTTGAATCCTGCCTCGGGCATGGATGTATGATGTCCTTAGGTTAGTTAGGTTTAAGTAGTTCTAAGTCTAGGGGGACTGATGACCTCAGATGTTAAGTCCCATAGTGCTTAGAGCCATCTGAACCATTTGAGGAGGATCCCTAATGGTATTGGCAAGGATTACGTTTGACCACTCGAATAGCTTTTCTTGTAATTGTACGGGTGAATCGATACGGTTTAACTGGTGTCAGGTGTCGTGACTAGATCTTGAGACCTCGTGTGCGGTTATTTCGAGACGCTGTGGGTGTGGACTTCGTACTGATAGACGATAATGTGTGTGTGTGAAATCTTATGAGACTGAACTGCTAAGGTCGTCAGTCCCTAAGCTTAAACACTACTTAACCTAAATTATCCTAACGACAAACACACACACCCATGCCCGAGAGAGGACTCGAGCTTCCGCCGGGACCAGCCGCACAGTCCATGAGTGCAGCGCCTGAGACCGCTCGGCTAATCCCTCGCGGCAATGGACGATAAGGCTCAACCTCATAGAGCACAGGTTCTCGATGTTTTCTTGGATACGGAAGACACTGCATGCGCGGCATGGCCTACTCACTCTCCCGATTTGAATCCCATAGAACATGTCGGACGCACTAGGGAGGCGGGTTGCATCATGTCAGCATCCACCAACCACTCTCCAAGGCTTGCTAGCAGCTCTGCAGGAAAAATGGGCGTTATTGCCATAGCGTGAGACTGACGACATCATTCACAGCATGCCCCGACGTTGCCAGGCCTGTATTGCTGTCAGATGTGGTCACACCCTATGCTGAACATATTAACCAGTTGTCGGAATGTGTGTGCAAATCTATTAAGTTGGAAAAAATGAAGAACATTTTTGTTTACCGTAATCATGTTGCAGTTGTTAATATTCTGTATTGTTTACATTGTTTCTACTATACTATCATCTATTTGTACTGTTGTGGGAAAATAAACGCAACCTTCCAAAATTTCCGTTTGTTGCTTTAACTTTGTACACCAGTATATTATTAAAATGAATACACAACTACAGGGGTGAACGGATACACATATTTAAACAATGCCGAAAAGTTATGCCGATAACAATGGGTATAGTTCTAACACAGCGTTGCCTATAATTTTAAACCAGAATCAAATATACCGCTAAGTGCACGCAAATCAGCAGAAGTGTGCAGTTATCGCTTAACTGCTACATGTGTCTGAAATGGCCATAGATGTGAGGAACAAAATATTTCAGTTTATTGTCTCTAATAATTGCTTGTCGAGTCTAAAATTCTGAGCAGTGTTTAGAAGAATCATTGATTGTTTCGGAAACTGGATGGCTGGAAGTTTAACAATCTGAGGCTGAAAAACCGCTATCCTTGCATCAATATGTGCCACAAATTTCTTTCTACTCTGGACTGCGTAAGTGAGAAACCAATATCAGCTTTTTTTCCTCAGCTACTCGATGTTTTAATTCCTTATTTAATACTTTCCTCTAATGAAAGGTAATTAAATAAAGTAGCCTGAATATGTAGTAATATACAGGAACACAAGAGTTTTACGTAGCGTGGCGAATGTACAAACTGACGTCGATATATGTTATCCGAATCTGAAATTAGTACTCAATCCGACATTCGCGTAAGTGGATGGGGAAATCCGTTGTAAAAAACTCAAACATGTTGACTGTCGGAAGTTACATCTGCGTTCCGATTCCATGGAGGTATTGTGCGTTGTTGTCCGTCTCCGAAATTTAATAGACGTGGTACAAGGAACAGAAGTGTCATGCATTTTTCATGGAGGGGAAGAACTGTGAAGGCACCTCATGAACACAACTAAGATGCCTATTGAAGTAAATGTAGCTGCTCCGGTTTCTATGGGCACCAGAAGCAGCCGGAGGAAAATTCTGCCAATCACGTGTTTCTCGAAGACTGCCCTCTAATGGCACCTTGAGTAGAATATGAAGGGCGACACGGAGCGGCACCTGGATTTAATTATAGCTTTTTGTTTGGTACATATTCGGACTTCAATAAATATCAGTCTTCAGTATTATAGCTAATTACTAAAATAAAAATGCTTTCACTATTCAGACTAACGATTTGCATTTCATTTAACAATGTGGGCTGGGAAAGTTCGACGTGCTAAAGGTTAGAGCTGAAATTCATTAACGAGGAAAACATTCCAACACAGGAAGCATTGAACAGGGAGGAGCTGAGGTGGAGAGCGAAGTAGGGAGGATATGAAGCAAGGAAGGAGGAAAAGTGGGGGGGGGGGGGGGAGAGGTAGAAACAGAGAAAGAGAGAGAGAGAGAGAGAGAGAGAGAGAGAACACTCCACGCAACTGCCTGTCTGTAACTTCCCCAGAGTAATTAATTGATTTAAGAGATAAACATCCGATCTAGATTTGTTTTTAAGCCCACGATACGACATGGACACAGAAGGAAGCAGACGATCCAAATAGCGTGGGCAAAAAAGAAAAAAAAGGTCAGAAGCCACTGAGGAGGAGAAGAAATGCCAATGCTCCAGGGAACTCATTCCATCGCTGTCAGCGGTTTCTCGTTAACAGAATTTAATTCCTTGTTCTCAACTTTGCTCGCAATTAAATACAGCATCCGTCCAGTTGTTGCTCTAAGGGCATTAAATTCTTGCACATCAAGGCAAGCAGGCTGTGCCGCGCCAAAGTTTTCTTTTTAAACGAGATTCCTTATAACAGCTTCTTAAACTGTGGACCGCCAGGACGTGCTCCATTCAGATGTAGTAAAATCCAGTGTTTCGCCAAATTAAGGAACGCCTCTTATTTTTGACTGGCCTACACGAAAATAAGTGGGTCTCTGGTCGTTTTATACTGTAAGTACATTCATAGCTCGGGACCATGAAAGGACAGTACCATCCGATGAAGCGGTAAGTGTGGAAGAATCACAAAATACCCAGTGAAACAATGTGGCTATAGAATTCTAGGTGACACATTCCGCGATCTTTATGAGGGTGAAACAGTAATTCTTGTTTCTAATTACGCTGGAAAACACGGTCCTTTACCGTCAATAGTCGAAGTACTATATGGTGCAGTGGTAAACTGTCCTGTCTTGTTTGCTGCCGTGGATGCGTCTCAGGTTTGGAAGGATCGTGGCTCTAATCATCCTCCAAATATCCTAATTTCTCGGGTCGTATGCATGTAAATCACTTTGGCTGATTGCCAGGCTGGTTCAGGAATTGTAGTCGCGGTGGATTTCCTTGGCCATCTTTGTTCAGTTCCAACATGTACTTCTTTTATAACATCAAAATGACGAGATGTAAAATCTAACATTTCCGGTTGTTACCCTAATGCCGGTGGGGGTGGCCTAGCGGTTCTAGGCGCTACACTCTAGAACCGCGCGACCCTACGGTAGCAGGTTCGAATCCTGCCTCGGGCATGGGTGTGTGTTATGTCCTTAGGATAGTTAGGTTTAAGTAGTTCTAAGTTCTAGGGGACATATGACCTCTGAAGTTAAGTCCCAGAGGGCTCAGAGCCATTTTCTTCAAGAATTGGTGACGCAATTGCCAGCCGGCTTCTCCCAGGAGCAAACCGAATCCTTGATCGATCGTTCCAAACTGCGTAGCCACAAAGATCGCCAGATTTGAACTGTGTCATGCGGAAATTAATATGTTTTTTCAAGGTTTATTCCTTATTATTCCTTGATTGTACTGCACTACACAAGCTTTGTCACAGCACCAACTCCCACGTACTTTCAAAATTTTAGTCATTCCGATAATGAGAAACTCCTAAATTCCGGAATACAGTATCTTCTGGCGAGACGTAGAGGAAGTGGGAGCCCACTTTTATTTTCACCAATAATCAGTCATCGATATTTGTAAAGGCGGTTAGCTGGGAAGTGTGTTCTGACGACTGTCTTTGTGTTTGTTGTATAGCGAGCAAACAGTGTCATAGGTGGTAACCACGTAAACCTCTCGTGACGAGATGCTACAAAAGATAAATAAGCGACGTAAATCAGTCATGAGCACTGAAGACAGCTGTCGCAAAGAAGCAAGGAATAACGTAACGCAAGTGACGTGAGAACTCAAAATATTCAATATTCCTGTCACTTTGTAGGCTTTCCCAGCGAAATAAGTCTTGAAAGAGAAGAACTGGATGAAGAGTTGCTGAAGCTTTGTCGTCATGTGCTGACGTCCACGTATTTTTTATTTATCGGCAACACTTTTGAACAGAATGACGGAGTGGTTATGGGTAGTCCTTTATCACTCATAGTCGTAAATTTATTTATGGAGGACTTCGATGATACGGCACTGAGAACTTCGGCTTTGCAACCAACGTGCTTCTGGAGATATGTGATGATACCTTTTTCGTCTGGCCACAGGGACGTGATGATCTTAAGAGATTTTTGGGCCACTTCAACTGTCTTCATCCCCGGATTAAATTTACCATGGAGGTTGAAAGTGATGGGGTGCTTCCATTTTTGGACATCATGGTTTACAAAAAACCATATGGCACTTTGCGGCATAGTGTTTACCGAAAGCCGACGCACACAGATCGTTATCTGCATTCTAAAAGTTTTCATCCATCACACCAACGCATTGGCGTCCTAAGGACTCTGCTACGCAGAGCATATGCCATTTCTGACGCGGACAGCTTAACCTGAGAAGTTGCCCGTTTGATGGCTGTTTTTAAGGAAAATGGATACTCTTAGAAGCATATTCATCGAGATATGGAGTTTGGACCATCACTGGAGGTGTATGAAGAGGAACATAGATCGGTGGCCTTTATTCCTTATGCTGGCGAAATATCGTTTAAGATTGGAAGAATTTTAAGGAATTTTAACATTGAGGGTGTGTTCCGTCCACCTTCCAAGATTAGGGCACCACTCGGCACTGTGAAAGATGATTTGGGGCTTAGGAAACCCGGTGTATACATAATTCCGTGTCTATGTGGGAAGGCTGACATAGACCGTTCGATCTGCACAGTTCATGACAGGCTTGTGGAACATCGGCGTCATACGAGGCTACAACATCCGGAAAAATCGGCAGTAGTACAACACTACTTAAATGAGGGGCACGGTATGAAATTTGACGCAACTGTGATAGTTGCCAACACTTTTTGGAAGAGTGTCTATAAAGAAGCAATTGAAATTAGGTTGGCGGATAATTTAATTAATAGAGACAGTGGGTTCCCTCTTAGCAGGAAGTGGAATTCTGTATTATCCCGTATCAAAACAGAACTTTCTTCGGTGCAATCAGTCCGAGCGTTCGAAAATCGTCCCTGAGTGCGATTATCGTTGCCGCCGGTTTTCTGCTAAGGGCGGCGCCACCTGCCCAGTCTCAGAGGGCAACACCCGTGATGGGCGGCGCGTGCGCCGTGAGCGGTACGGAGGCTTACCTACAGGGTGTTACAAAAAGGTACGGCCAAACTTCCAGGAAACATTCCTCACACACAAATAAAGAAAACATGTTATGTGGACATGTGTCCGGAAACGCTTAATTTCCATGTTACAGCTCATTTTAGTTTCGTCAGTATGTTCTTCCACCTACGCTCAATGGAGCACGTTATCATGGGGATACTCTACCTGTGTTGGTAAAACATGTGCCTTTACAAGTACGACACAACATGTGGTTCATGCACGATGGAGCTCCGGCACATTTCAGTCGAAGTGTTCGTACGCCTCTCAACAACAGATTCGGTGACCGATGGATTGGTAGAGGCGGACTAATTCCATGGCCTCCCCGCTCTCCTGACCTCAACCCTCTTGACTTTCATTTATGGGGGCATTTGAAAGCTCTTGTCTACGCAACCGCGGTACCAAATGTAGAGACTTTTCGTGCTCGTATTGTGGTCGGCTGTGATACAATACGCCACTCTCCGGGGCTGCATCAGCGCATCAGGGATTCCATGTGACGGAGGGTGGATGCATGTATCCTCGCTAACGGAGGATATTTTGAACATTTCCTGTAACAAAGTATCTGAAGTCACGCTGGTACGTTCTGTTGCTGTATGTTTCCATTTCATGATTAATGTGATTTGAAGAGAAGTAATAAAATGAGCTCTAACATGGAAAGTAAGCGTTTCCGGACACCTATCCACATAAGATATTTTCTTTCTTTGTGTGTGAGGAATGTTTCCTGAAAGTTTGGCCTTCCCTTTTTGTAACACCCTGTACATAGGACGTCGTTTGCGTCCTGGCATCTGTTCACAGCGGGACTCATCAGCAGAAGCAGCATTCTCCTGAAGATGGCGAACAGTTGGATCGCCGAAATATCTAATCGAGTTGAGTTAAAGATCCGGCAGCAAACCCGAAGAGACTTTCAAGATCCAATACTGCTGTTTTCTGCAAGTCACAGTCCCACAAGATCTGCACATTCCACCAAAACCTGAACACAGGTCATCCCCGTTATCAAGAAGGGACGTCGAACAGATGTGCAGAACTATAGACCTATATCTCTAACGTCGATCAGTTGTAGAATTTTGGAACATGTATTATGTTAGAGTATAATGACTTTTCTGGAGACTAGAAATCTACTCTGTAGGAATCAGCATGGGTTTCGAAAAAGACGGTCGTGTGAAACCCAGCTCGCGCTATTCGTCCACGAGACTCAGAGGGCCTTAGACACGGGTTCACAGGTAGATGCCGTGTTTCTTGACTTCCGCAAGGCGTTCGATACAGTTCCCCACAGTCGTTTAATGAAAAAGTAAGAGCATATGGACTATCAGACCATTTGTGTGATTGGATTGAAGAGTTCGTAGATAACGGAACGCAGCATATCTTTCTCAGTGGAGAGAAGTCTTCCGAAGTAAGAGTGATTTTAGGTGTGCCGCAGGGGAGTGTCATAGGACCGTTGCTATTCACAATATACATAAATGACCTGGTGGATGACATCGGAAATCACTGAGGCTTTTTGCAGATGATGCTGTGGTGTATCGAGAGATTGCAACAATGGAAAATTGTACTGAAATGCAGGAGGATCTGCAGCGAATTGACGCATGGTGCAGGGAATGGCAATTGAATCTCAATGTAGACAAGTGTAATGTGATGCGAATACATAGAAAGATAGGTCCCTTATCATTTAGCTACAAAATAGGTCAGAAACTGGAAGCAGTTAATTCCATAAATTATCTGGGAGTACGCATTCGGAGTGATTTAAAATGGAATGATGATATAAAGTTAATCGTCGGTAAAGCAGATGCCAGACTGAGATTGATTGGAAGAATCCTAAGGAAATGCAATCCGACAACAAAGGAAGTAGGTTACAGTACGCTTGTTCGCCCACTGCTTGAATAGTGCTCAACAGTGTGGGATCCGTACCAGATAGGGTTGATAGAAGAGACAGAGAAGATCCAACGGAGAGCAGCGCGCTTCGTTACAGGATCATTTAGTAATCGCGAAAGCGTTACGGAGATGATAGATAAACTCCAGTGGAAGACTCTGCAGGAGAGACGCTCAGTAGCTCGGTACGGGCTTTTGCTAAAGTTTCGAGAACATACCTTCACCGAAGAGTCAAGCAGTATATTGCTCCCTCCTACGTATATCTCGCGAAGAGACCATGAGGATAAAATCAGAGAGATTAGAGCCCACACAGAAGCATACCGACAATCCTTCTTTCCACGTACAATACGAGACTGGAATAGAAGGGAGAACCTATAGAGGTACTCAGGGTGCCCTCCGCCACACACCGTCAGGTGGCTTGCGGCGTATGGATGTAGATGTAGACATCCATCGCTGGAAATTTCCAAATCTCTTGTGGCCAACAAGAATACGTCAGAAACGAGCTCGTCATCCAGGTCCTGAACGTCCAATGGATGTCGACCAAAAAAATGGCTGTGAGCACTATGGGACTCAACTTCTGAGGTCATTAGTCCCCTGGAACTTAGAGCTAGTTAAACCTAACTAACCTAAGGACATCACACACATCCATGCCCGAGGCAGTACTCGTTCCAGCGACCGCAAGGGTCTCACGGTTGGATGTCGACCAGCCACTGTGTCGTCCTCTGCCAAGCGGTTGCGATGCGGAGGCCATGAGATCAAGTAACTCCTCAACTGGAATCACGAGCATTAAGGAAAAATCCTTGACAATGTCGGTAATCGAATCCGTGTCCTCTGCAAGGCAGCACTGACCACTCGAACAGATTACGCAGCTTACGCCTCGGCCATGAATTATGGACGAAGGATATTGGGCATTCCTCATATGTGAGCCGTACCTATTGCCGGATACAAGCTAAAGGGGGTTACTCGTTCAAAGATGCTGAAGGGGTGCATTTCATACTTTTTCTGTTGTGAACGGAGGGCTCTAAGTGGTGGAAATTGTCCGTTGTTACACTCTAAGGAGGATTTGCGACCAGGAAGAGGTAGTTTTCACTTAGGAGGGAACATTAGAGTCGAACATCCAGTCGACATCGAGATCATTAGAGCCGGATCGCAAGATCAGATTGTTTCATGGATGTGGAAGGAAATTCGCCGTGCTCTTTCAAAGAAACCATCTCGACATTTCCCTTGAACGATTTAAGGAAATAACGTAAAATCAAAATCAGGTTGGTGGAAGAGGATTTGGAAAAAATTTCGAAATTTGTGGTAAGGTCTTATGGGAGCAAGCTGATGAGGTCATCGGTCCCCAAGCTTACGCACTACTTAATCTAACTTAAACTAACTTACGCTAAGGACCCCGAGTGAGGACTCGAACCTCCGACGGGGGGAGCCGCGAGGACCGTGATAAGGCGCCTGACTTGAGACCGCGCGGCTACCAAGCGTGGCGGAGAGGATTTGAACTGTCGTCCTCCTGAGTGCGAGTCAAGTGCTGCAACCGTTGTGCTACCTCTGTCGGTGCTTACATTCAAATGATTAAGTGTGACTAACGCTCAATCTGCAGTCTTCTAATAAGGATATACTCCATCAAAACGACCGTCTTCAGTTAACACTTAAGTCACGCACGCAGAATAATTCTGACACGTTCCCTGGCGCGTCCAGGCACTTGTCCTAAACGTTATCGAATACCTAAGATCTGTTTTAAGGCAGGTAATCTGATTTAGGTTTCTATTCTTATTACGCACTGCATTATACCCATCCATTCCGCTACGACTTACTGCACTATGACAGACTGACAAAAAATAGTCCGACGTAACATTTCTTGTCCAAGAACGATAACGACATTGGAGACGGAATACAAAACCAGACTCGGACAAGATGAGAAAAGTAGGCAGCCATCACATTCTCATACGATCCAGCATGACATCGGTCTTCGCTGTTTAGAGAAACCAAGGGAAATCTTATTTTGCATCTCCACACACCAAATAAACGTTTATTTCGACCAACATGTGAAATCAGGTAAATAAGTGTCGGACTTGAAATCGAAGCGACATGATAATGCTGTAAGTGCATTCGAAAACGCGTTTTCTCCAACTCCGACTAGAGAACTTCATTCTTTTGATACATCGCCGCTAACTAGAAACTTAAAACAAAGTACGTCCTTTCAAAGATTTGTAACGCAGGTTAAACGTTAAAACGCAGATGGTACCACATTGGAATAGATCATTGCACAGCCTATCTATAAGTTTAACTCTAGGTTCGTCATCATTTAAAATTTTATACATAGACTTATATTCTGAACATGGCAGTGATAGATTGATTGATGCTTTCAGCAGTGTAGTTCAGCCGCAGTTGAGATCTTTGGGACAAGCAGAGCATGTATAACGTGTTAGTGTCACATTTCAACACACACTCGTTACATTTAGAAGCAGCTGTCAGTGGATTCCGCCACCGTTGCCGCCCATTAAAAAGTGTCACAGCGAAAGATGAATGGCGAATTTAGATGAAGGTGCGGTGCAGATATTATACTGAACTAATAAACGCGTGCGTGCGTGCGTGCGTGCGTGTGCGCGCGCGCGCTCGTGTGTGTGTGTGTGTGTGTGTGTGTGTGTGTGTGTGTGTGTGTGTGTGTGTGTGTATAAAATAGGACTAATATTTAGTGCATTTATTCCTTTCAACATAGGTTTTTTGACTCAATCAATATCAAAATCCTCTTTGTCTTAACGACATTATCAGACGCCAAAAGTGATTTCACAGGTTACTAAACACCGTATAATAGGTTTCCTTACCTTATTCAGCACAGAGGCTTCACAACCTGTAACAGAAATATCATAAAAATGTTAATCCAAAGGCAGAGAAGCGCGCGCCCGCACACACACACACACACACACACACACACACACACACACACACACACACACACACACACACACATTACAAAATTCAAAATTATGTTAAGTTATACCAATAAGCAAACGTACATAAACTTAGCTTAGGAATCTGTTGCATGTTCTATTTTGAGAGTCAACGTAGAGATGTAAGTATGAAATTGACTTGCTGTAATTAATACCGATAGGCCCAAAACCTGAGCAAATATTTCGTTACTTTGATTGTTAAAAGTCCCACTTTCTTCTGGGCTTCTATACTCGAAACATGTCACCAAGATGAGGAAACAAATCGTATAATAGATGTTCAACATGGAAAAACAAGTGTGTAACACATCAAAACTACTACTACTACTACTACTACTACTAATAATAATAATAATAATAATAGTAGTAGTAGTAATAATCCTCGTCTTCACCAGATCGACTGCTTTAAAGCACTGCTACCCGTGAAAGTTGCAGAATAAAACGTTTTGTGGCTGTTCTTTCAAATTTTCTCACCTACTGAAATGAACAGTCTTCATTAGTATTAGAGAACAGACTACTACTTATGCTCATACAACTGCTTTTTAGTGCCACCAATGTTCCGTTGTCCCCATCTTCATAGAGTGAAGTGCAGAAACCCTGGATTGTGGTACAACTTAAAGTCACCAAATGGTCAAATGAAAATTAAATCAGAAGAAACATTTGTCGATCGAAATGAATGACAATTCCGTTTGAGACGCAGGTGTTTCCTACTGCATGTCACACTGTACATCGACATAATGAACCAGACTGTCCAGAGTAAGAGAAACAAACGTATAACTAACGGCTTGGTCGCTTCCATCTAAGTTCACTGAGATAAGGGGAAGACTCCAGCAAGAAAAAAGCTCTCCAGACTCGTGGTTAATGTTCTTCCATAAATCATTCAGTTTTGTATTCTCTTTACACGTTTATTGGCGCAATGAACACAAGATCTTGAAAGGCGAACACTTATCCAGTCTCACTGCACGCAGAGGAAGAGACCTCGGCCATCGTTCGCAGTGACTCATAGTAACCAATGATTATCAGAGCTGCATGGAACGGATCGCATAATATATATTCAACGTGCAGATCGTTGCCAAGCGTGATGCGTATATTTGTGAAAGACAATTTAAAAATACATCTAAACCTGCATCAGCAGGTATGGTATGGTGTATAGAGGAAGACATATACGGACCAGTATCTTTTCCCTCATTTCTTTCAGCGGGAGGTGTATGGTCAGGAAGTCTGTAGCTGCGATTCAATATCCCTCTGAATTTCTACAATTTTGTAGCGGTCATTATATGTACGAATACTACGTGAGACAAACTTGTATATTTCTTAACTCTTCATGAAACAATCGCATTCTGAATTTTAAGAGATATCGTTCTGAATTAATAAAGCCAGATCTTGATGGGCTTTTAAGTGATATAAAGATTAGACAAATGTGTTAAATGTTCAGAAATAACGAATAAATATCAATGATTCAAAACTGTGTGTAGAATTGCTGAGGGTATGAAACGGAATCATCAATCAGGGTCAAGAGATGGTTTACTTTGGCTCCTTTGTAGGATGTGAACTAATGGTTCTGTTTCGTTTGACTCACGGGAAAGTGAACTCTTGAAGGTAGACACCAAGTACTCCGCAAAAGCCAACTTACAAAGTTTCTAGACGCTGCTGAATAAGCGTTTAAGGGAACCAAACAGCTAAGGTAATCCGTCTCCTATTCACTCCTCAGGTCAGAAATAGTGTACCCAATCCGTGTGCGCAGAGAATAAATTTATTTTTCATGCAACTGTGAGTTAGCGTTCTAAGTGTTTGCGCAGCGTGTCTCTGTGGCGGAACACGGGAATCAGGTCGGTAAGCACCTGGTGCGATATGGGAAACCGTGTAAAAATCACATTCCGGCTCGGCCGCACACCGATTCCACGTCGGTAATTCGCCGGGAAGATTCGATCTGGAGCCGGCATTTCTTCCCGTGCCGGAAGGGGGCCAGAATGGTGGTATTAACTATTTTTGAGTCCCAACAATATTAAAAACATTTTTTAAAGTTTTCACAAAGTTGGCCTTTATCCTGTAGGAAGCAACGAATAGAAAAAGAAACTGGCAAAAAGTAAATAAACAATTGTTTTAAAGTTGTGGTTTCACTTTGGAACGAATGGGACATACAGTTTTCAAGTACCCATCATTTCATGAGATATATTTGAAAGAAATTTCACATTTTTCCAAGACACAATCCGACACCACGAAACCTCCATCAATTCACAATACCTGAAACAAATTATGATCCTAAATAACAAGAATGTTTATCAAAAGTACATACTGTTCCAGTGGTTTCATTTCAAAACCACTCATAAAGCAGTGATACAAACTCAAATTTACGTTACAATAACTTTAGATATACTTGCTTTCACTATCTATCCTCAATATGATCACTATGAGAAACAACGCATGCTACAATCTCCTACAATCAAGTAGCGACTGTTGCTTTGAATGCTGAGAATGACTGCGACATTGCACTACTTTCGTAGAAGTGTCTCTGTGTACCACTAGATGTGTCAGTCTTAAAACACCGTCGGCGGTTTGTTGCAAAAGGCATCGGTGCTTTAAAAATTAATAAAATGGTGGTTTCAGACAGAAAGCACTGATATTCAAAGGGTTAAATCAGGAATCCATGCACTCATAAACTTTATAAAAATGTATCTATGTATGAATGTTCCACATCTCCTCCTTATACCAATTTCAACCAAACTTTGTACAAGTATCACTTGCTGTCCGGAAAGAATTGCTGTGGTGTTAAGAGCAACCCACCTACCAAAGGCTTGCTGGGTGGGGGTGGGAGTAAAAGCAGTGCAGCCCACGACTGGAGAATACTCACACTTGAGTCATTCAGTATTTGAGACTGAGAGCACTTAGTGGTGTGCAACAAACGTTTTATACATAATTTCAAACATTTAAGAAACTTTTTATCGCTAACAACCCCGCAAAATGATGAAAGGAAAAAGAAGTTTATCGCTTACTACGTTTTTGTTGTTCATACAGGGAAATTGCGGCATGAAGCATGACGTTCTAATTCATTAGTCCGTTACTAATAGCTCTATTCGCGACACATTTTGCAAACTGTACTCACGTATACCACTGAACGTACCAGCAAGATTATATCACTGTATGGTATATGGCTCACTCGATATGACGTCATAAACACTGAGCTGCCTGAAAATGAAACTGCATGGCAAATTCGCTAGATATGCAGCTGAAATATGTGTACAAATACATGTGAAATGTGTTAAATATATGTAAACTACGAGTATATCTTACATAAGTGAAAAGCTGATCCTAAGCCCCTGGATCGCTTTCAACCAAATTTGGCACACTCACTAGTTACGATCTGTAAAGAAATACTGAGAGGGTAAGAACTACTAGCCTCCTATTGGAGTGAGGGTGATAACGTGGGGAGAGAAAGGGGAGGAGAATATGGACAGGCAGATAGGGGAAGGAGGAGAAGGAAGTAGAGAGGGTAAGGGGGAAATTGAAAGAGATAGTGGAGAGAAGGAAGAGGACAGAGGAAGCAAAGAGGAGGAGATGGACAGAGAGGATGAAGGAAGAGATGGACAAAGAGAGGGGGGGGGGGGAGGATGGACAAAAAATTAGGGATGGGGGGGGAGGGGGGAGGGAAGAGGAGGTGTACAGAGAGTGGGTGAAGGAGAGAGAGACAGAGAGAGGGGGAAGGAGCAGACAGACTAGTAGAAAATTTGAGTAAGCTGGGTGTTCAGCTAGTCTCTCAATATACTACATAACGGTCCCGAAGGTTCAGTGAAGAAAATATAAGATTAATTCCAACACATACTTAGACATTTGAGCATTCATCGTGCCCGCGCTCCGCACGCAAATGTAACGGAAAGACGCTCTAATAATTGGTGAAGTGGCTAGTACCATCCACCGTGTACTTCACACTCTTTTGCAGAGTATAGATGTAGATCTTTTAGATATATATATATCTCTCTCTCCCCCTCCCTCCCTCCCTCTCTCTCACCTTCTTCTATTCAAAAGCGCAAAAAATTCTTAGTAAATGGTTTTTCTCAGGATGTTTTGCGGCAAATTTCTTCGTAGAGGAATTATACTACCACTGCGTGTATTGGTCATTCCACCAAAAGTCAATGCAGTAAATGACAATCAGTAACTGATTGACAATTATTTGATGGATATGTTGAGAATCGTCTGCGAAATTTTGCATCAGCCTTGGTCATCAACAAGTCTTCACGCATTTTGCTAGGAATTTATACTAACGGGACTTCCTTGTACCCACCTGAGACATCTGTCTAAGAGAGCTCACGACGTTCTATATATGTAGGGTCTAACTTATAAAGATGGTAGCGGATTCTAAACAGCGCTTTCTTTTAGATACGGAACCCATTGTACGAAATGATTTTACTTATTTGGCCTTCGGAAGCAAATGGCCATTTAGCCAGGTGAAAAGTAAATAACTGAACTACAGTACAAAACATATCTCGATTACATGATACAGAATCAACTCTGACATAGGTATTTTTAAATTGACTGTTGACTGACATGTACGAGGACGTGCTGAAAAGTAATGCCTCCGAATTTTTATGTGAAGACCTCTAAAGCTTTTTAAATAAAACAAACGTTGTTAACATTCTACACCTTTGTCCTTTATGTCTACATATTTTCAATACTCTGCTGGTGGAGGGTTTTGAATTTTAGCGCGTAACATGGTGATGTGTAATGTAACTACGCACCTGAAGAATAATTTGGAAAATATTTCGAGTAGATTTCCCCACCATGTTATAGTTCTGGGTGGAGATTTTAATTTGCCGGATATAGACTGGGAGACTCGAACGTTCATAACGGGTGGCAGGGACAAAGAATCCAGTGAAATATTTCTAAGTGCTTTACCTGAAAACTACCTTGAGCAGTTCAACAGAGAACCGACTCGTGGCGATAACATATTAGACCTTCTGGTGACAAACAGACCCGAACTATTTGAATCAGTTAATGCAGAACAGGGAATCAGCGATCATAAAGCGGTTACTGCATCGATGATTTCAGCCGTAAATAGAAATATTAAAAAAGGTAGGAAGATTTTTCTGTCTAGCAAAAGTGACAAAAAGCAGATTACAGAGTACCTGACGGCTCAACACAAAAGTTTTGTCTCAAGTACAGATACTGTTGAGGATCAGTGGACAAAGTTCAAAACCATCGTACAATATGCGTTAGATGAGTATGTGACGAGCAAGATCGTAAGAGATGGGAAAGAGCCAACCGTGGTACAACAACCGAGTTAGAAAACTGCTGCGGAAGCAAAGGGAACTTCACAGCAAACATAAACATAGTCAAAGCCTTGCAGACAAACAAAAATTACGCGAAGCGATATGTAGTGTGAGGGAGGCTATGCGAGAAGCGTTCAATGAATTCGAAAGTAAAGTTCTATGTACTGACTTGGCAGAAAATCCTAAGAAATTTTGGTCCTATGTCAAAGCGGTAGGTGGATCAAAACAAAATGTCCAGACACTCTGTGACCAAAATGGTATTGAAACAGAGGATGACAAACTAAAGGCCGAAATACTAAATGTCTTCTTCCAAAGGTGTTTCACAGAGGAAGACTGCACTGTGCTTCCTTTTCTAGATTGTCGCACAGTTGACAAAATGGCAGATATCGAAATAGACGACAGAGGGATAGAGAAACAATTAAAATCGCTCAAAAGAGGAAAGGCCGCTGGTCCTGATGGGATACCAGTTCGATTTTACACAGAGTACGCGAAGGAACTTGCCCCCCTTCTTGCAGCGGTGTACCGTAGGTCTCTAGAAGAGCGTAGCGATCCAGAAGATTGGAAAAGGGCACAGGTCATCCCCGTTTTCAAGAAGGGACGTCGAACAGATGTGCAGAACTATAGACCTATATCTCTAACGTCGATCAGTTGTAGAATTTTGGAACATGTATTATGTTCGAGTATAATGACTTTTCTGGAGACTAGAAATCTACTCTGTAGGAATCAGCATGGGTTTAGAAAGAGACGGTGTGAAACCCAGCTCGCGCTATTCGTCCACGAGACTCAGAGGGCCATAGACACGGGTTCACAGGTAGATGCCGTGTTTCTTGACTTCCGCAAGGCGTTCGATACAGTTACCCACAATCGTTTAATGAAAAAAAGTAAGAACATACGGACTATCAGACCAATTGTGTGATTGGATTGAGGAGTTCCTAGATAACAGAACGCAGCATATCATTCTCAATGGAGAGAAGTCTTCCGAAGTAAGAGTGATTTCAGGTGTGCCGCAGGGGAGTGTCATAGGACCGTTGCTATTCACAATATACATAAATGACCTGGTGGATGACATCGGAAGTTCACTGAGGCTTTTTGCAGATGATGCTGTGGTGTATCGAGAGGTTGCAACAATGGAAAATTGTACTGAAATGCAGGAGGATCTGCAGCGAATTGACGCATGGTGCAGGGAATGGCAATTGAATCTCAATGTAGACAAGTGTAATGTGCTGCGAATACATAGAAAGATAGATCCCTTATCATTTAGCTACAAAATAGCAGGTCAGAAAATGGAAGCAGTTTATTCCATAAATTATCTGGGAGTACGCATTAGGAGTGATTTAAAATGGAATGATCATATAAAGTTGATCGTCGGTAAAGCAGATGCCAGACTGAGATTCTTGGAAGAATCCTAAGGAAATGCAATCCGGCAAGAAAGGAAGTAGGTTACAGTACGCTTGTTCGCCCACTGCTTGAATAGTGCTCAACAGTGTGGGATCCGTACCAGATAGGGTTGATAGAAGAGATAGAGAAGATTCAACGGAGAGCAGCGCGCTTCGTTACAGGATCATTTAGTAATCGCGAAAGCGTTACGGAGATGATAGATAAACTCCAGTGGAAGACTCTGCAGGAGAGACGCTCAGTTGCTCGGTACGGGCTTTTGCTAAAGTTTCGAGAACATACCTTCACCGAAGAGTCAAGCAGTATATTGCTCCCTCCTACGTATATCTCGCGAAGAGACCATGAGGATAAAATCAGAGAGATTAGAGCCCACACAGAAGCATACCGACAATCCTTCTTTCCACGAACAATACGAGACTGGAATAGAAGGGAGAACCTATAGAGGTACTCAGGGTACCCTCCGCCACACACCGTCAGGTGGCTTGCGGAGTGTGGATGTAGATGTAGATGTACGCCGGTGCTTTAGAAACAGAGTGCCATAATCTAATTTCCAATTCGAAGAGTTCGTCCACACATGAAGCATCCACTCCTTCAGTATGACAATGCCGCACCACACACGATCGCTGCGACATCTGTAAAAATCCGACTTCCTCCAAACAGTTCCGAGTTGGCCCCATCCGATTTTCATCTTCCTCCAAAACTTAAAGGATGTCTTTGCGGACTTCACTTTAACACTTCTCTGCTACAAGCAGAGATGAGGTTATGGCTCCGTCAACAGTGACAGTATCAACAAACTGGGATCTTTTTGGAAGAAATGTGTTCTTCGCCAGGGTGACTATGTTAACAAATAAATATCTAAACATGGAGAATAAAAGTGTAGTATGTTAATAACGTTTGTTTTATTTAAAAAGTATTCCGATTTTCACACAAAAAAATTGTAGGCATTACTTTTCAGTACGCCCTCGTTTATAAAATATTGAAAAATAGATTTGGATAATTCAAAGGAAAAGACAGAGGACCAATATATCTGTTACAACTGCTGTGGTGCGACACACAGAAAATATATGTACACTGTATTCACTTGACAGTTCACAATTCCAGTTCCTGCTAGACAATCATAAATTGTAGAACACACAGAGAAAATAATCCTGATAACCCAGGGCCAATCGCCGGCCGCGGTGGCCGTGCAGTTCTAGGCTCTCCAGTCCGGAGCCGCGCTGCTGCTACGGTCGCAGGTTCGAATCCTGCCTCGGACATGGGTGAGTGTGATGTCCTTAGGTTAGTTAGGTTTAAGTAGTTCTAAGTTCTAGGGGACTTATGACCACATCAGTTGAGTCCCATAGTGCTCAGAGCCCTTTGAACCATTTGACCCAGGGCCAAGCAAATCTGCCAATAATTTGTAGAATAGCAATCCAAAATGTAGTCCAATTGAAATCCAGCAAACAGGCAAGTGACACAAGTATAGTGTAAGCGATCCAGGCCGACATGAGTGCTCGCTCGCTCGTCTCACTGGCCACTGGAGGAGACCACTGTTTGCAGTTCATGATCGTTTGTCAACTATAGAGCATTGTTCGTTAAAGGAAGTTTAAGACATGCATTTAATGTATGGTTCAGCTGGATGTCGTGCCCATAAAGCCGAACACAGCTCAGGAAAAAAGTTTTGTAACATGTGTCACCCTAACTTGACAAAAATTATCGGCGTGTACAGAAACCTACGTGAAAATGGACTATTTAAGCTACTAGGAGCTGGTGAAATTTCTCGAAGATTAATTCCTTTCAGACTAGAATTTTATGAGATTATGTGGGATGGCATGAGAGAAGATTTATCAATAAGCATATGCCAACTTGGCATTCGTTACAATGAACAGGTGCTATGAGCTTACACTAATGCTGAGAGGTGCAAGTTGCTTGTGGCAATAATTAATTTTTATTTCTGATAATGACTTTTTCACCTGAAAGTACTCCACTTTGGGGCCCCTGTCATATGTATAGTTAATTTCAAATGACCTACCACTACTGGGGAGGACCACGCTTCAAATTATCGTCCGGCCATTCAGATTTAGGCTTTCATCTATTTCTCTAAATCGCTTAAGGAGAATGACGCGATGGTTCCTTTGAAACGGCGGGCTGATTTCCTTACCCGTCCCTCCCCGTTCCAAGTTGTGTTGCTTCCCTGATGGCATCCTCGTCGACGGGATGTTAAACCTTAATCTCCCTTTTTTCCGGAGATGTGGTCTCATTCAGAACGACGCACTGAATTCGGTTTGCCTAGTATTGAATCTGTGTACATTCATAATCCGACATATCATAAACAACTATTTAGTTCTATTTATTTCGTAATTTTTAGGACGTTCATCCGGAACAGTAAAATTTCTTCTTCCGATATTTCAGCTACTAACTATATAACCATCTTCATGGTGAGTCGATGACGGAATTAAAACCATCTGATAGAATAGTGTGAGCTAAATAGGCGTGCGTCAAAGACAAGACAGTCGCCAACAGGAGGCTTTGTCACAGATAAAACTTTATGCTTGTAAGAATAAAACATTTCAAGCGCCGAGTCAGATAGTCCATAGCTCTTAGGACCTTTTTTTTTCGACTTCGGCCAACTGCGGACCATGGGGAACATTTGGTTTGCTAGTTAGTCCTTTCTGCTCCTCTCTGAATCTCACCATTCTTTTACTGAGGTCCTGAAATCTTAAGGCGAAATTTTGCTTTGGAGACGGTTTTTACTAATGTTTGCTTTATAAATGCCCTATTATTCCCGTCTGTCCCGAATTCTTCCAAAACACCGAAGGGCATATGAGGTACGATCGAGACATACATTTTGTAAGTCAACGAATACAACTACAGTATTTCTGCCTCTTATTGCTCTTACTCTGAGGCTGCTTTTCAGACAAAAAAGCCGACCCACATAGGATGTTCATTTTCTGAAGCATCGTTGGTATTCATCTGTTTGATGATCCGCTTGTTCTTCTAATAAGGCTTTGGAGTGTACTTTGTAAGAAATTGGTATCAAGAAACTCCATAAAAGTTTCCTGCTGTCTTATCCCCTCAAAATTTACGCATATCAGCCACTATTCCAGCCTTCCTAGGCGCTTTATTTGTATTAATTTTTAGATTACTTTTTTTTTACTTTCATGAGACTTGATGGATTGCAATGCAAGCGAGAAAGGTGATGGAATATTCTAGTCACCATGACAACCTCAATAAACACAGCTATTTTTGTTTACTTCGCTCCTGCAGGGAAAATAATGGGAAGCTTCCCGACGTCTACAAAAATTGGTGTATACTTGGTCTGCATCACCAAGAGTACAGTGATAGCACGCCAGGAAGGGAGATGATCTCAGAACGTGCTAGCGGTGTAAAAATTGTAAAGTCAGAATGTGAGAAGAACGCGGAAGGAAAGCAAGTAGTATGTGTTGGTAGTTGGTGGTGTGAGAGGCGTAACAGCAGCAGTGAAGCAGAAGGCTATTGTGGTGACAGCGGCAGGCATGCTCGTCTCGAGCCGGCCCATCCGTGGCCAGGGGCCCATAGTTTCCCTGATGGGGAGCCACTTACTGGGCCGCACAGGAATTCGGCGTTCAGCAACTGCGGCATTCTGCGGGGGCCGGCGCCGCCCTGCTTCTTAACGCCGGATGCCTCTGCTTCCGATATACACGTTAAGCGCAAATCGGACGAGGCTTCCATTAACGCACATTTCTCATATCGCAATCGTCTGTTCATCGACGAACGTGAAAGAACGTTGTAGTTAGTTGTAAGGTGACCATATTCTCGGAGACCTTAGATGTCACCTCACATTTCATTAGTGCACAGATGATTAAAATTCCTTATGTGTTAATGAAGTACATGAACTCAGTACCCCTTTGCTGTATACAAAAATTGGGAAAAAGATCGTGTTTTTTCCCCTGTTTTTTAACTGCTAAGGAACACTGTTTGTGGGTAATCTGATGCGCAGGACTATAATGTAACGAATATGTAGTCATATTAGAATTTGAAAACTACCATAGACTATCATAGACAATCATAAGGAAGCGTAGACTACGGTAGTTTAGATAGTAGCATTGCCCAGTTAAGATCGTAACCGCGTCGTCTGTACGTTACGTGTGTTGCATATGTATCAAGCGTTACTTCATTTCGATCCCTTTGTTTGCGTATTCAATCAGTGTCTCACTAGAGGCGCCTCGAAACTAGAAGCGCTGAACTGTTCAGAAACTGAATGAGGGTATATAAAGGGCCGTGTAACTTACAGAACATTTTTGTTCTACATACTCGTAGTTATCCTTATGTCTGTTACTTAAAAATAAACAGTACTTGTAGCAGAACTGAAACTGTCAATATTTAATTTAGATTTTTTCAAAACTTGATTTTTAACGTGAGATAGAAGCGTACTGTATTAAAAATTACAAAAAATAAATACAGATTTATAATATGGCACCATGAATTTCCTCAAAAATAGTTAAAATTTAAAAAATGCGAAACATTAAACATATCAACCATCACTTCAATACTTCGTCGAGGTTATGTAGAACATGTTTCTGTTACTGCTAAACACACTTCGTACTTCTCAGTTATAAAAGGAAATTATTGCCTTTGATCACTTTGAAGAACTATCTGTTGAGTACAAAATAACAACAGTAATTATATAGATTTTTTATGTTTATGCATCTAAACTGTACTTGCATCAAAAGTAATTGCTTTGGTCGCAGTTCTAATTATGTGCAAAACAAGCAAACAAAAAAACAATGAGAAGTAGTCGCCTCGCACTTTCTCGCTCACAGATTCATTTACCCTTCTTCCTCTACCAATACTACCAGTAATACCGATAATCGTACCACTTACTATGTCATTTGTGTACTGTACGAAATTTAGAGAACCGTAGTTTTGGTAGACCACAGCTCTGTCATATACATTGCAAAAACAGGAGAAAGGCCCTACTCTGCTCTACTTTATCTTCAATCTATGAAATGTCACCACAGTGTTACATATACGTTGAATAAACAAATTCGTGCACATCATTTAGTAACGCCCGAGACAGTCCACTGTTGTTACTACGACTATGGCAGAATAACTTCAAGTTCACTGGCAATCTTGTCTTTCAATGGGAAATGTTTAAAGAGCTGCGAAGATTGTGCTTAAGCATTTAATCTTTTTCTTGGTCTATCGATTTTTGTTTTATTGCCTGTAATATTTGGTCCACTGAAAATCCTGTTTCCAAGAAAGGTGATTCGATGATGCTTGTATAGGAAGTACCGTATTTCCACAGTAGATGAGATGCAGTAAAAGCCTGCTAAACGTGCGAATGGCTCTCTTGGCCTGGAGTGCGCGGACGGGCGACATCCTAAGCGCGGCTGCCTTTGTTGTAAGGTTGCAGCGCCTGCGCGGGTCATTGTCCGATGTGATTTATGACAGGTCGTCAACCTCGCCCCTTTGTTGTGCAGTTCATTCTTCCACTGGACCATTAGTATATTCGATCCCTGGGCCTGAGTGGGCTCCGTGGGCTGCAGCATTCTCTGCTGTTTCCACGCAGCCTCTCCCACACGTCCTCAGAATACTGCTGGAAACACCCGTGGTTACTTGACTGCTCGAAGGCATATTCACTCTTAACAGTCAGAGCGAACATTTCTATCTCAAAATGTGGCTCAATAAACAGCGACAACTTGGCTATTATAATGTTCACAGTTGTCATAAATTTGAGTGAAACAGTTTTTCAGTATATATTGTCACTTTATTTGAAACGAACAATTACATCAAAAAATTGGCCAGGTTCGACTCCTTGATGATTTTCAAGTATGCTAAAGCGAAGGATCCTGCATAGTGCTTGAACAGATCATATGTAATATCACTGCGAGGCTCGGATATTACAACATATTTCCCACATATCTGAGAGGCTACCTCAACTTCACCACTCATAATATTAGGTTGATGAATGAGTTGGTAGCGTTTTCGTTTTGTGTGTTGGTATTCCCGTTGAAATGAGTTAATTTATAGATTTTCATTTTTTATTTGTAGTTCACTGTTGGTTCAAAATGGTTCAAATGGCTCTGAGCACTATGGGACTCAACAGCTAAGGTCATGAGTCCCCTAGAACTTAGAACTACTTAAACCTAACTAACCTAAGGACATCACACACATCCATGCCCGAGGCAGGATTCGAACCTGCGACCCGGACTGAAGCGCCTAGAACAGCTCGGCCACCGTGGCCGGCTCACTGTTGGCATTTGAGTTTACATATTGTTATTTGGATATAGTGAATGGAGCTGTGGACGCTAGAAAATGGAGTGCCAAG
The DNA here is from genome assembly GCF_023897955.1 of Schistocerca gregaria. Classification (NCBI taxonomy): domain Eukaryota; kingdom Metazoa; phylum Arthropoda; class Insecta; order Orthoptera; family Acrididae; genus Schistocerca; species Schistocerca gregaria. Next base: position 546,862,786 of record NC_064931.1, read on the forward strand.
TGGAGAAATTGGAACATTTCTGACATATTCGTCTGTCTGAGTTCAGTAGAGGGATGACAACAGCGGAGGCAGCCAGAAACATTTGCGCCGTGTATGCAGTAATGCTACTGGACAGAGCACGGCAAGAAAATGGTTGTCTCGTTTTAAGGCTGATTATTTTGACATTAGTGACCCTTCACGTTCAGGAAGACTTTTGGGATTTGATGAAGACCGTTCAAACTCAATAATCCACAACCGAGCGAGGGCGAGCAGTAGTTAGACCACTGGTCATGCATTCCGGAAGAACTTACTCGCATTCGGGAAGAACTTACCACAAATTTCCAAAATACCATTCCGGAACTTCCTTATAAACCTCTTACAGCTTTCACAATAAACAAACATTTTGTTGCACTCGTGTATTGATCTTAATTTTCGGAGATATTTCATTCTGAAATCAGGTACTCCTTCGCTGGACACTCCGTAGATACTCTAACGGTTCTATATTTCTTCAGCCGAAGATAATTTCAGCTTGGTCCAGTCACATGACCTGACAGAGAAGCAGGCTCCTGAGATGAGGTCTTGTTAGTGAGGGGGGTGGGGGAGGGGGGTGTTGGACGACAAAGTGGGGAAGGAGGAGATTGTAGCGCCTCTGATACAATTTGCGTTCGTTTAATTTGCTCGGCTTTTGCAGTTCACTTGACACATTGCAATGACAACGAAATTAGGATATGTGACTGACTTTGAAAGAAACGAGATAGTAGTTTCGTCTGTTTATATTCAAGACATATTCTGAGTCCACCATTGATTTATTCATTCACAGGGTTACTGTAAATACTGCAAGGAAATTTTACCGGAAGAAAAAACAGTCTTAAGTGCATGACGAAATCGAACATTCTAAAAAGTAATAGCAAGTAGAACGAGGTGAACGCCACTTTCAGTGGAAATAAGATTAAAATCGGCGTTGCCTACTGGCTCATAGAAAAATTTCAAACAGCACGAATTAGTTTCATGAATTTGGTGAAACTATGTAATTCTCATTATGCCTGGATCAATGACTAATAAGTGTGAATATGCTTTATTTAACTTTTTATTTGTGACGTATATCGTTTTCATCCGGTATTGCTTCCAAAACTTCTTAGTTATACATTCACATTTATTTGAGGTACAAGTATAAGTTGGAAACAAGCCCTAAAACATCTCAAAATGGCAGACGCCATTTTATAATTTACCACACATCAAAGACCAGAGACTCGAAGGGCTACACCACAGCTGTACACGGCACACAGTAATCTCTATCTTGGGCATAATTTCAACACTTGCGTAATGCTCTCACCAAATAGTTAACGCTCTGCAGATGAAAACTGACAAGACATTTCCATTAACATGGCAGGCCGGAGTGGCCGAGTGGTTCTAGGCGCTACAGTCTAGAAGCGAGCGACCGCTACAGTTGCAGGTTCGAATCCTGTCTCGGGCATGGGTGTGTGTGATGTCCTTAGGTTAGTTAGGTTTAAGTAGTTCTAAGTTCTAGGGGACTGATGACCTCAGATGTTAAGTCCCATAGTTCTCAGAGCCATTTGCACCATTTTTTTCATTAAAATGATAGTTCGAGAGCGTACTGGAAAGTAATGCCTCCGAATTTATTATGTGGAATCTCTTAAAGATTTTTAAATAAAACTAACGTTATTAACATTCTACATCCTGTAAACCGTGCAGGCATCCACCATTAAAGAATGCATATAGAATCATATTGGTGCAACGGACTTACGAGAACTGATGGAACGTGATGGGATGTAACCGAATACGAAACAGTCTGTCGTGGTGCTTATCGTGAAACTGGCTATCCTTTAAGGAGTAGCTGCAGATAGTGTGATAATACATTTTATAGTCACAGAAAAAACAAACATCCAGAAGCTGAATTTTGCCAGTGGTTCCAGGTGATATGAACTGCAATGTCACACAATTTTCAGAAGGGATAGTTTGTTCTAAATGAGTATGACTTTTATACGCAGATCAGGAAACAAGCGAAAGCACGTTGTTTTCACCAGCTACTGGCCGAAAGTGGTGCTCGTACCATAGTTGTAGTTCTCTTGGGATAAGTTTGTTTATCTCATCTACAAATTTTCGGGCCCTTTCCGCAGTTTACTGTGCATCGTCAAGGTGGCGCTTTGTTTGAAATTTCGTTGTGTTACAATTCCCAATTCTGTAGCACTATTTGAAGTTATGCAATCATCCACTACTTCTCATGATATCGCTGTAATCCATGTCGGGCGCAATTTGATGTGAATACTGTGCTAGGTCACTATCATGCATATCCTGTAAACAGTATCGAGCATCCCTGAAACGCGCATACACCACTTTATGTAACAAGTGTGCCTTGCCCACTCATGAATATCCACAGCTTTTCTTATGCACTTCACGATCGTATTACTGCTGACTTATTCGAAATCTCTTCATAATTGTTTTTTATTTTTAGTATGCTGCGGGTTATCGTCCATGTACGTAATTACGCTTAGTACCCGCTCCTTAGAAAATGATTGTCCCTTACTACGTTTCACTGGAGAGGAGATTTAAAGCTCACTGTCTGACAAGATGATGAACTACATGTCTCGATACTAGTTTCATTATAGCTTTCACTTGCTAAGCACGTATCGTCATCATTGTACTTCTCATGTACATTGTCCGCAGAACTGAGCGTATACAACACCACACATTCCACTAACTCATCTTCCACTCATCTGCCACTTCTTTCTTACTCTGTGAAATTCCTTGCGTTCCTTTCTGAAGAAATGTCAAGTTCGGCAGTTGTTGCAGATATAATTGTTTGCTTTGTTTATCGTTTCGAGCGGTTCTAGGCGCTTCAGTCCGGAACCGCGCTGCTGCTACGGTCGCAGTTTCGAATCCTGCTTCGGACATGGATGTGTTTGATGTCCTTAGGTTAGTTAAGCTTAAGTAGTTCTAAGTCTAGGGGACTGATGACTTCAGATGTTAAGACCCATAGTGCTTAGAGCCATTTGAACCATTTTTGTTTTTGTTTATCGTTGCCATTGATCTGCTTGTATCAACACCACTAGTACTGTAGCAGTGTTGAGAGTTAGTCGTCGACTAAGAAGTTCAACTACGCTCTGTCGCCTCGTGCTGTGCTCACCATTGGATTCCTCCTGTCCCGCCTATTGTTGCCATTAGCAACCAATATTTTAGTTGCATGGCAGACAAAATATGGGGCGTCGAATGCCGTAAACATCATTGACCTTTTGTGACCTCTCACCCAACGGGTTCCTTGTAAGACTTGCGTTTAGCATTCAGTCGGCGTCTGCCGAAATCACTTTCGCCAATTTTTGACAAGCGAGAGCGTTCCATGGGCGACTACGTAGTGATTCCCACATGCATTTATGAAGGGTGACGATCTGTATGCAGCTAAGAGCAGAGTAGAGCTGCTGACGACTGGTGGTAATCACACTCTGCAGTTGAATGCATTTTGAACACGTTAACGACCCAGCCAGAAGCACGTCGATAGTAGCATAGGTCAACACCGCAATCAGTGTGCAGTGAAGCGACAATGCGGTAGTCTGTATGCCCTGGCCACAGCTAGGGGAGTGACCCATGTGATCCGCAGCAGGACGCGACAGCGCTAGCTGTGGCAGTAACCTCTGTAGCTGCACCGTATCCATCAGCTCTGATGTACTGTCTACACCTATAGCCTTGGCTGTTACAGGAATTACAGCTGTCTCGACAAGGCGTCACTAATGGAGGACAACAGGAATTCAACAAATCGATATAGCCCAAGGGAAAATTTAACAGAAAATTACGGAGAACTTAAATGGGGGTCCTTGGAATGACGAAGGCCAAGTTCTCGTGAAACCCTTCTACATAAATTTAGATAACCTTGAATGGGGGTGTGCATTTCGATTTTGCTTCTCTTACAAAATAGATAGCTAATTTTCCTGGGGGGGGGGGGGGGGGTTCGTAAGACTGCATGTGCTTTCAAAGACATACCATTCTCTGATTAAAAGCTCGTCTTAAAAAACGTGATATGGCTCGATACTCTAATTACTGCATTTCATAATGTTATATTTAGTTGTACGACATATTTAGTGGAACAGCAGCCAACAGTACATGGAATAATGCAAGTGGTTGCGACCAATCAGGGAAGGGAATGTTTCGAAAGCAGCTCTAGTTTATTCTTATTTCCATTCTGAACTTCACAAAGCGACTTTCTCCACATTATACGCGTAATGATACCTCGGGAGAAAAATTATTTTGGAGAAACTGGTAATGTCTTAGGTGATGAGGGAGCATTTGCTTCGCCAACAGGGTTTTTTGTAATTTGAAATCGACATTTATCCCCTTAAGGTCGAGTATTTGACGGGAACAATTTGGAGAACATTCAGCACATTCATTACGCAAACAGGCGTATCAAAATCCTACTCGAATAATTGGCCTCATAATTAATTTACCTAGGTACAAAATATGTGAACGGGAATGTACAACACTCTGACCAGTGAGTTTCGAAATCACGCTCATCCTCCTGGACTTAATAAAACGGAGTACGATCACATGGGCTACTATTCAAGGTGGGCAAGCTAAGTGAAGGGCGAACGCACTGGGTAGTGAGTTACATACCTATCAAAGTCGCATTTACATCGGCAGGACCGCAAAAATTCGGGAAATTGGTAAAAAAATGCGGGCAGCATCTAGTTTATAGCTAAACACAGACTTAAATGTGCTGCATAATGAAAGGAACTACTGCTTGCTGCTTGTGAATACATGAGCACGTGGGGTAACTGTGGACAAAGATGGACACGGAACTCACAAAGAAACCGCATTAAAATACGTTAAAATCCTTCCAAAATTTCTCCACTGCCGTAGCTAATGGATTGGTACAATAAATGGGTGGCGTTGGTGAGGCTGAAGCTCATGCTAAATGGACACTCACGAACTAGAACCTCAACTAATTCAGAAAATAAAATAGAAAACGGTTAGTATTTCACACGGGATTTATGTACTCGATGTAGATACAGTTTAATACACGGCACAATGGGAGATACTGTAGCCTACGAGCTGTCCAGCCTTGAACACGTGGGATGGTGGCGAACACGCTGATCGCAAAGAAACTACCACTAAAATAAGGTCACACCCCCACAAAAAACTTACGCGGAATTTTACACGCTACACCACAGACTGTACCATAGCTCGTCCTTTGTGGCACCATAAACATGTTGGTTTGCAGTTGGCAAAGATGGGTATGCTTGTCACAAGGAAACTATCTTTAGATTTGGATAAAACGTACTCGGAATCCTATGCGAACAATTTGTAACCAAATATCAGCGCCGGCCGCGGTGATCTCGCGGTTCTAGGCGCGCAGTCCGGAACTGTGCGACTGCTACGGTCGCAGGTTCGAATCCTGCTTCGGGCATGGATGTGTGTGATGTCCTTAGGTTTAAGTAGTTCTAAGTTCTAGGGGACTGATGACCACAGCAGTTGAGTCCCATAGTGCTCAGAGCCATTTGAACCAAATATCAGCAAGATGTTAACCCGAAATGCTTACGGCATGTGACACTTTGGCACATACTAGTGGCTCAAAGTCGCTTAACGGGATCTCATTAGCCTAAATTCTTGCCAGATAATTTACAAAAATAATCCAAATTATGTGGCTTTTCCTCATTTCCATAACATGAATAATTCCGAAAAAATAGGATTTAAAGGGCTCTGTAACTAAATAACACATTTCGGAAGATGTTTTACTTTCGCGTGACATGTCTAGAGAAAAATCTCCTCTGTAGTAACCAACATGGATTCCGAAAACAACGATCGTGTGGAACTCAACTCACTCTATTCGTCAACAAGACTCAGAAAGCAGTAGGAGTAGATACCGGCACCCAGGTTGATGCCGTGTTCCTTGACTTCCGGAAGGCTTTCGATATATACCACACCGCTGCCTAATGAACAAAATACGAACGTACGGAATATTGGACCAGCTATGTGACTGGACTGAAGAGTTTCTGCTAAACAGAGGACAGCATGTTTACCTCAACGGAGAGAAATCTTCAGAGCTTTTGCCAGCGAAAGGCAAAGGTCTCGAGTTCGAGTCTCGGTCCGGCACACAGTTTTAATCTGTCAGGAAGTTTCTTAATCTTCAGATCTAAAAGAAACTTGAAGGGGGGCAAAGGGGCCAATACATTTCACAGTGTATATAAATGACCTACAGTTCAAATGGCTCTGCAACATTCATGGAATTCCGTCCCGCAAGCTGACAAGCAGCATTTGTGCAACAAAAAATAAAACTGTCTAATCACTATGGGACTTAACTTCTGAGGTCATCAGTCCCCTAGTACTTAGAACTACTTAAACCTAACTAACCTAATGACATCACACACATCCATGCCCGAGGCAGGATTCGAACCTGCGACCGTAGCAGTCCCGCGGTTCCGGACTGCAGCGCCTAGAACCGCACGGCCACCGCGTCCGGCTGACCTACTGTATATAACGTCTGAAATTCCAAGAGGCTTTTCGCGGATGACGCTGTTCAATGCAGAGAAGACGCAACGCTAGAAAATACACTGGTGGAAAAAAGGTAGAAACACCAAAAAATAATTAATTTATAGTAATAAAATTTCGGGAATGCATTTGTCTAGGTAACATTGCAAGGTCACCGGTTAATGCAAGCGCCAGATAAGCCATTGGAAATGTGAAATGCTGTTACATTAGTAATCGGTGTAACCGCTAGAGTGTTGAATACAATCATGCAAACGAGCATGCGCTGTGTTGGACAAGTGCCACGGCTCTGTGGCCGAGCGGTTCTAGGCGCTTCAGTCCGGAACCGCGCTGCTGCTAAGGCAGCAGGTTCGAATCCTGCCTCGGGCATGGATGGGTGTGATGTCCTTAGGTTAGTTAGGTTTAAGTAGTTCTATGTTCTAGGGGACTGATGACCTCAGATGTTAAGTCCCATAGTGATTAGACAATTTTATTTTTTATTTTTTGTTGCACAAATGCTCCTTGTCAGCTTGCGGGACGGAGTTCCATGAATGTTTGGGAACCAATCCCATATGCTCGTACCTTAGTTAGGAGTCTGCAGTGGGGCACCGAGTCAAACGCTTTCCGAAAGTCAAGGAATATGGCATCCGTCTGATACCCTTCATCCATGGTTCGCAAGATATAATGTGAAAAAAGGGCTAGTTCCGTTTTGCAGGAGCGATGCTTTCTAAAGCAAATTCCAGGTTGTGATTCATTAAAAGAATCGTGAGAAAATGTAATTTATCCACAAACATAGCAGCTTACAAAACACTCGTTCGACTGATTGCTTATTGTTCGTTCGTTTAGGTCTATTCTACGGGTTTGACTAACAGAAGTGTTGAATAAGTTCGCAAAGAACAGCGGCACTTTTTGTCACGAATTAATTTGGCCAGTACAAGGGCGTTACGGAGATGCTCATTAAACTCGAGAGGCAGACGGTAGAAGAGAGGCGTTGTGTGTCGCAGACAAGTTACTATTGAAACTCTGAGAGCGTACATTTCAAGAAGATTTAAGCAAAATTTTAATCCTTCACACAACCACTGACCATGACGAGAATATCAACAAAATTCGAGGAGAACCGACAGTCGCTCATCCCACGCACAGCTCGCGAATTGGAGAAGCAAAGGAGGTAATGGTGATGGTAAGGGAAGAATTATCAAAATGGCTCTGAGCACTATGGGACTCAACTGCTGTGGTCATCAGTCCCCTAGAACTTAGAACTACTTAAACCTAACTAACCTAAGGACATCACACACATCCACGCCTGAGGCAGGATTCGAACCTGCGACCGTAGCAGTCGCACGGTTGCGGACTGCGCGCCTAAAACCGCGAGACCACCGCGGCCGGCGAAGAATTATCCACCACACACAGTAAGGTTGCTCGAGGAATATAAATGTACATGTACGAGGGTAGTTCAATAAGTTCAAATGGTTCAAATGGCTCTAAGCACTATGGGACTTAACAGCTGAGGTCATCAGTCCTCTAAACTAAGAACTACTTAAACCTAACTAAACTAAGGACATCACAACATCCATGACCGAGGCAGGATTCAAACCTGCGACCGTAGCAGTCACGCGGTTCAGACTGAAGCGCCTAGAACCGCTCGGCCACCGCGGCCGGCGCAGTTCAATAAGTAATGCAATACTTTTTTTCCGAAGGCAAGCTGGTTTCTTTCAGGGTTTCAACGCACCATATTATTCCCCAATTATTAGGACACAAAACCATATTTTTAAATATAATCTCCTTTCAATATGATGCCCTTGCGTCACCTTACTGGGACAGCCTGTATGCCTGTATGCCCGCATGCCCGAATTAAGTTAATAATTGGCTCCTTCTACCGACCCCCAGACTCCGATGATACAGTTGCGGAACAGTTCAGAGAAAGTTTGAGTCTCGTAACAAATAAATACCCCACTCATACGGTTATAGTTGGTGGGGACTTCAACCTACCCTCGGTATGTTGGCAAAAATACTTGTTCAAAACCGGTGGTAGGCAGAAAACATCTTCCGAGATTGTCCTAAATGCATTCTCCGAAAATTATTTCGAGCAGTTAGTCCACGAACCCACGCGAATTGTAAATGGTTGCGAAAACACACTTGACCTCTTGGCCACAAACAATCCAGAGCTGATAGAGAGCATCATGACTGATACAGGGATTAGTGATCACAAGGTCATTGTAGCTAGGCTCAATACCATTTCTTCCAAACCCATCAGAAACAAACGCAAAATAATTTTATTTAAAAAAGCGGATAAAGTGCCACTAGAAGCCTTCCTAAAAGACAATTTCCATTCCTTCCGAACTGACTATGCGAATGTAGACGAGATGTGGCTCAAATTCAAAGATATAGTAGCAACAGCAATTGAGAGATTCATACCTCATAAATTGGTAAGAGATGGAACGGATCCCCCGTGGTACACAAAAAAGGTCCGAACGCTGTTGCAGAGGCAACGGAAAAAGCATGCGAAGTTCAGAAGAACGCGAAATCCCGAAGATGGGCTAAAATTTACAGACGAGTGAAATTTGGCACGTACTTCGATGCGAGATGCCTTCAATAGGTTCCACAACGAAACATTGTCTCGAAATTTGGTAGAAAATCCGAAGAAATTCTGGTCGTATGTAAAGTACACAAGCGGCAAGACGCAGTCAATACCTTCGCTGCGCAGTGCCGATGGTACTGTTACCGACGACTGTGCCGCTAAAGCGGAGTTATTGAACGCGGTTTTCCGAAATTCCTTCACCAGGGAAGACGAATGGAATATTCCAGAATTTGAAACACGAACATCTGCTAGCATGAGTTTCTTAGAAGTAGATACCTTAGGGGTTGCAAAGCAACTCAAATCGCTTAATACGGGCAAGTCTTCAGGTCCAGATTGTATACCGATTAGGTTCCTTTCAGATTACGCTGATACTATAGCTCCCTACTTAGCACTCATATACAACCGCTCTCTCACCGATAGATCTGTACCTACAGATTGGAAAATTGCGCAGGTCGCACCAGTGTTCATGAAGGGTAGTAGGAGTATTCCATTTAACTACAGACCTATATCATTGACGTCGGTTTGCAGTAGGGTTTTGGAGCATATACTGTATTCAAACATTATGAACCACCTCGAAGCGAACGATCTATTGATACGTAATCAGCATGGCTTCAGAAAACATCGCTCTTGTGCAACGCAGCTAGCTCTTTATTCGCACGAAGTAATGGCCGCTATCGACAGGGGATCTCAAGTTGATTCCGTATTTCTAGATTTCCGGAAAGCTTTTGACACCGTTCCTCACAAGCGACTTCTAATCAAGTTGCGGAGCTATGGGGTATCGTCTCAGTTGTGCGACTGGATTCGTGATTTCCTGTCAGGAAGGTCGCAGTTCGTAGTAATAGACGGCAAATCATCGAGTAAAACTGAAGTGATATGGTGTTCCCTAGGGAAGCGTCCTGGGACCTCTGCTGTTCCTGATCTATATAAATGACCTGGGTGACAATCTGAGCAGTTCTCTTAGACTGTTCGCAGATGATGCTGTAATTTACCGTCTAGTAAGGTCATCCGAAGACCAGTATCAGCTGCAAAGCGATTTAGAAAAGATTGCTGTATGGTGTGTCAGGTGGCAGTTGACGCTAAATAACGAAAAGTGTGAGATGATCCACATGAGTTCCAAAAGAACTCCGTTGGAATACGATTACTCGATAAATAGTACAATTCTCAAGGCTGTCAATTCAACTAAGTACCTGGGTGTTAAAATTACGAACAACTTCAGTTGGAAAGACCACATAGATAATATTGTCGGGAAGGCGAGCCAAAGGTTGCGTTTCATTGGCAGGACACTTAGCAGATGCAACAAGTCCACCAAAGAGACAGCTTACACTACACTCGTTCGTCCTCTGTTAGAATATTGCTGCGCGGTGTGGGATCCTTACCAGGTGGGATTGACGGAGGACATCGAAAGGGTGCAAAAAAGGGCAGCTCGTTTTGTATTATCGCGTTATAGGGGAGAGAGTGTGGCAGATATCATACACGAGTTGGGATGGAAGTCATTACAGCATAGACGTTTTTCGTCGCGGCGAGACCTTCTTACGAAATTTCAGTCACCAACTTTCTCTTCCGAATGCGAAAATATTTTGTTGAGCCCAACCTACATAGGTAGGAATGATCATCAAAATAAAATAAGAGAAATCAGAGCTCGAACAGAAAGGTTTAGGTGTTCGTTTTTCCCGCTCGCTGTTCGGGAGTGGAATAGTAGAGAGAAAGTATGATTGTGGTTCGATGAACCCTCTGCCAAGCACTTAAATGTGAATTGCAGAGTAGTCATGTAGATGTAGATGTAGATGTAGATGTACCACTCTACTGGTCGACGTGGGTGCCAACGTCTTGCTCCATCAATAACCTCCCCCATCATCAACGTACTGCTTTCCTCGGAGTGTATCCTTCATTGGGCAAAGCAGATGGGTGTCGGAAGGTGCGATATCCGGGCTGTAGGGTGGATAAGAAAGAACAGACTTGTATGAGATCTTGCGTTGTAATGGAGAAGGAGACGTTCGTTTGCATTTTTGAGGTGACAAACACCCTGAAGTCGTTTTCTTAATTTCCTCACTGTAGCACAATACACTGCAGAATTGGTCACTGAAACATGAGAGAGGACATCAAAGAGAATGATCCGTTCAGAGTCCCAGAAGACCGTAGCGATGACTTCTCTGGTTGAGGATGCCGCCTTGAATATTTTATTCGGAGGAGGGGTGGTGTAACGCCCCTCTATGAATTACGGTTTTGTTTCGGGTTCAAAGATATTAAGCCATGTTTCATCACCAGTGACAATAGTCGACAAAAGTTGTCACTATCAGGCTTGTAACGCGTTTGCAATTCCGCACGGATGGTCCTTCGTTGCTCTTTATGATTGTCTGTTAAGCGATAAGGAAATATTGAGTACCCCAACTGATGGACGAGTGTGTCAGCACCACCAATAAGACGTCCAGTTGTGCAGATAGGTATCTGTAGGCCGTTGATCACCTCGAACGAAAGTGTCCGCACGTTCCAACACTGTAAGAGTAACAGCTGTGTGCCGCTGGCATGAAGGAGATTCAACAGGTATATGTGATCTTGCGATGCTGACAGACGCCTTGCCCTACGACTCACCGTGCTTTTGATCACTGCCAGGCCTCCGTAGATATTCTGCAAGGGCCTACGATGCTCTCGTTTTCCGTCAGAAGAAACTTAATAAGAGCTGTCTGCTTGGAACGCACTCCCGTTACAGACGCCATTTACAAAGCTACGTACAGCGCCCCCACCTATGGGAACTTCATAAAATTGTAGGGGCTAAAGTTGGAATATTCCACGTCGTCCCACAACAAATCCCACATTTTTTTCAACCAAAACTGGCCAAGAAAAAAGTGTTCTTTTTGAATATCTCTCTTAGATCTGGTGTAGCTCATCTTTAACACGTATATCTCTCTGTCTCTTTTCTTTCCTCTATTACTGTAAAAGTGCTGATACACATAATAGCTACAAGGGATAAATTTACCAGAAAAAAGCTTTTTACTGGCACTGGTAGCTAAAGGGCACAAAACAGTTTGTCACATACGAGTTTTGTATCCACACTACTTTCACAATGATAAACACGAAAGTGACTTTCTTAATTGAAAATGGGAAATACGTCTCCCGAGCAACTTTATAAAAATTCTTTCGATATCTTATGTAAGAAAATTAAAAAGTAAAACAAACGCCATAGTGTTTCTTTCGTGTTCGAAGGGTATCTTTCATTACTTTTCTCATATCTCTGCGCTGCTATCCATCCTAAGACTCCATAGATACTTCGAAGAATATACATACAGCTACTGTGTTTCCTGACGGTGGAGTTCAGAAAATATTATGTATATGTCTGTGTCACAGTCTACATACACGAACAATAAATGCCATACCTTCTGCACATCTCAGTCGTTGTAACGAATTTGGAGAGCCCAGGCTAGTATTATAGCTGCGACAGCCGTTGTGTCGAGACGCACTCCTACCATCGAAAACATCCACCCGTTGTCAGCCACAAGCCGAAAAAATTTCTCCAAGTGAATATGAGGATACAGTCCCACGAAAAGAATGATGATCTTGAATACAGAAGAAAAACAACTGTGCGTGAGCTGAATAAGGCCTTAAGCGGGACCATCGGTACCCACCTGCTTACTGTGTCTTTGAGTGGTCTGGGTCATTCGCCCGTGTTTCCGCGCTCAGGTCCCGTTCGTCTATCGCGAATAAAAGTCGGTAAGTCCATCTGAAAGTAGGGAAGTCCAGTGGCGCCGTGAATTTTCTGTAGCTAGCCGAAGCTGGTTTCATACGGAGCTTATCTCTCAGAGCCGATTTCGTCTTTGTTGATTTTGAAACGCGCGTGACGGCGTCACTAATCCCTTAGGGCAATATTTTATCGTAAAAGTTTTCCCTTGAGGGCGGGCAGCGCCGGGGCGGCTGAGCGCCGGCCAGACACACGCCACCGAGGCGACTTTCTTCTCAGGACGCAACGCTTCAGTCCACCTCTGTACAGCGGATAAACTGCTTAGTAAAAAACAACAAATTTTGACGTTCAATCTGCTCTCAAATAAACTACGACATGCCTCCATAAATAAATTAATATACTTTCACAGCGAGATACATTAACAGATTATCAGATTAGTAGGAAAAAATGCTTCTAGAAACACGTTATATAAAAAGAAAAAAGGTACAAGACGAAATAATCTAGCAGATTTTATTGTAGCTCTTCGAATTTACCAGCTATATGCAAGGAAATATAAAGCGTTACTTTCTTTTTTTTTTTTAAAAAAAAGTCGATTGGCTTTCGTTACGTGATGATACAGCCATCTCAACACTGCAAATATGAGAATTCAGAATATGTTTTAGTTTAAGTCGTACCCCGTTACTAAGTTCATAAGCTTAATAAAGGACAGACACCGACAAATTTTGCATCCACAGTACCCCGAAACGAATGAACAAGTTGAAAATGTAACACATGACGCACAGAGGTAGTATGCTATAGAAGTCCTACTGATAACAGAATAAAAAATGTTAAAATACCGTTGGTGCACATAAGATGTAATCCCAATGTGATCCATATTAATGGCTATGTATCTAAATTAACAATAAAATATTCTTCTGTATGTCCTGTAAAAAATGTTCCAAAAGCTGCCGATAGATATAGAATATCTGCGTAGGTCTATCAGAACCATCTAGACAGAACATGACAACTGTACACAGTAACCAGATTTGGGTATTACAGTCAGTATTCAGACAGAAAGATGCAAGAGGTACATAGTGACATAGATTTAGAGGCTAAGCGTTCCATATTCTGCTGAGTAGCACGTGGGGAAAGTCCGTTACCTGAGCTGTGGTCTTCCCCTGGTATTCTAATCACCAGAAGTTCAAATGGTTCAAATGGCTCCCCTATACTAAGAACTACTTAAACCTAACTAACCTAAGGACATCACACACTTCCATGCCTGAGGCAGGATTCGAACCTGAAGCGCCTAGAACCGTTCGTCCACAGAGGCCGGCACGCACTAAAATCTCCACACCAGTGTCTGCGGGACCACCAGGAGTCACTTGTTTTAGCCATAAAACTGATGGAGTGCGGTAGTTCGCGCTTCTTGCAGGAATGCAAAGTTGACTCCTGTGGCTCGTGTTGTTTCTCTTAGAAGGTGGATCTTGACAGAAGACCTCATCATATTGATATTCATTGTGGCCAGGTGACAGGCCTGGCGGTACGGTGGTTGGGCAGGGTTATCCATGGTGACGTTGGAGAGAAGATGACGTCGCGAGTGACGTCACACACCCCCAGGTGGGGAGATCCCGGTGTTGGTCAGACCTCAGCGGACCCCGGATCGAGGTCCTGCTCAGTCTCGATGTCCTCGGCCAATTATGTGGGCTTGGAAATCTGTTCATGTTTCATAACGTCGTGGTGGTTGATTAGGAGGAACCGAGCGGCATGCATTGGAACCTTCCAGTTGATCACTGTTCGCCGCAGAAGACTGGCAGACGGACTCAGCCCACCCCGTTCTCCGTTTTGCAGCAGTGGAGTCAGTGGCAGAATCAGTCCTCCTTCTTCCTGCGAGAGGGAAATGCCTTGTCGAACCATGGTCCTACGGAGTCGTTTTCGGCGTTTCGGAGAACGCTGTTTTCGTGTGTGGCCTGCCGAGTCGAACGATGGCATTGAATCACACCTCACCGACAGAAAGGCTTCCATTGGTACGATAAGTGCGTCGGTTACCATCCTGCTGGCGGCGGTACATGCAGTGCCTGGTGGCATCGATGGAGTTCTGCCACTGGCCTGTCTGACTGACTGGCCTGGAGTGGGTCTGCGGAGGGGTGGTTCCCTTACTGTAACGTCAGTCTGTTGCGTCTGGATAGACGGAGATGTCGTGAGCGTCACCGCGTAAGTTACTGGGAGGACTATCGGCGTCACGTCCTGCGGTGGTAGTGGTATGACCTGATGACGGAGGCTCTCGGAATGTAACTGACCTTTCTTTCCGCATCCGGCAACACGTTTTAGGCTGTCCGTCATAAATAATTACGGCCCTTCTATTTGAAGGTATAATGGTACGTGCCGTCCGAGCTCGATGCGCACCTGGCGTTTTCCGTTGAGGACCGGATACGGTTTTAATTGGACCAACCTTTCTGCCACGTGTTCGTGTACTGTACCGTAGGTGCCGAGTGCTGCCACGACGTCTGCCGCCGGGAGGTCGAAGGGTAGTTCGAATATGCGTATAGTCTGCAGAACCAGTCCGGTATGACCAACCTTGACGTTGCCAACATTTCCGTCTGCGTTTCTCTTGTTTCATGTCTCGAAGAACCCTGCCACATGTAGCGTCGTTAATAAGTTTCACGTGGTCCGTGTTATTTACGATCGAGAAGTGGAAAATGGTTAAAATGGCTCTGAGCACTATGGGAATTAACATCTGAGGTCATCAGTCCCCTTGAACTTAGAACTACGTAAACTTAACTAACCTAAGGACATCACACACATCCATGCCCGAGGCAGGATTCGCACCTGCGACCGTAGCAGCCGCGTGGTTCCGGTCTGAAGCGCATAGAACCGCTCGGCCACCGCTTCCGGCGCCGAAGAGTGGATGCCGACGATGTCGGAAACCGGGATCTTAGCCTCTTCTTTTAAAAAGCGCTCGATATCGAGTGCTCTTGGTTCAGCAAACTCGTTTCTAAAAGCGAATATCAGTGTTGATTTTTGGTATTGATTCGCCACGATCTTGTCATGCTACGTCCGGCGGTTGTGGCCGAGCGGTTCTAGGCGCTTCAGTCTGGAACCGCGCGTCCGCTATGGTTGAGGGTTCGAATCCTGCCTCGGGCATGGATGCTTGTAAGGTCCTTAGTTCAGTTAGGTTTAAGTAGTTCTAAGTTCTAGGGAACTGATGACCTCAGATGTTAAGTCCCGTAGTGCTCAGAGCCATTTTAACCATTTTTCACGCTACGGAGTCGCGTTAGTGTCGGCCGAAGGAAGTAAACTAGGTGAGCGTGCCCGCGCTGCAGGCGGAATCACACAGCGCGTCCGCTCTGCTCGCCCCAGGTAAGCGGTACTGCCGCTAATCCACCAAGCCCGACGTTTATGTAGTTCATCTACAGAGTTTGCTGAGAGAATGCGCAAGTATCAAAACATATGTGACATATATGGCCACATATTTTGATTGCGTGGACTTAGAAGTGTAAATTACTTACACCACGAAGGGACCGTAGAACATAGTGTCTGATATAAATGTCAACCTTTTACCCCTACCCGTTTCTGAGGAAATGGAGACTTGACATTCGGACTAACAGACAAACAGACAGTAAAGCGATCCTGTAAGGGTTTCATTTTTACCAAATGTGGTTCGGAATACTAAAAAAACATTATTTCGTAAGGAAAACGAAACAGTAACCAAAATACAGCATCGTGTTGGCAAGTGCACATATTTTTCCATTTATGAAATTAAAAATTTACAGCTGGGTAATATTCAGTATCGTGTTGCTCCACTCCGTGCGTCGTATCATGCTTGGATATTCCTTGGCGTGCCGACGACAACGTGGTTGAGTAGTCGTTGCTCAAGCCTGTTTGCACTTTTCAGTGGCGGCAGTTCTGTCATTCAAGTCGGAGATTCCGGTCTTCTTGAGGAAAGTGTTCACGAGGAAGGCGTGATGCCCTCGTGCATTATCATCTTGAAAGACAAATACACGCCGAAACGTTGACTGCAGGGCTGGACTGTAGACTGAGGAATCCTGAACCGGTACTGCTCACGATAGCAGCTGAGAGGTTCCGGACCTCTGTACATGATGCCGGTCCAAAGTATGAGTGACTCTCTTCTCTTTGTTGTACCCGAAGGACTTCCCGACTAAGTCGCTATCTAATTTTTATTTTGCTAGACTTAGGTGTTAAGCGTCCCTACCCCCCATACTCATCTTGTTTTTGCATATTCTCAGCAACAGGAATGTTTCTTATTGAGAAAGAGGCACAAATTGGATGGTGGTAGTGGCGGTGATAAGTACCTATGGGACCAAACTGCTGAGCTCATCGGTCCCTAGGCTTACACACTACTTAATATAACTTAAACTAACTTACGCTAAGGACAACACACATATCCATGCCTGAGGGAGGACTCGAACCACCGACGGGGGGAGCCGCGCGAACCGTGGCGAGGCGCCTAAGACCACGCGGCTACCCAGCACGGCCACAAATTGGGTTTCCAAAAACACGACAGCATTACAGCACAGTTCAAAGTAACTGATTATCTCACACACTGCTTGATTTCAGTATGGTGTTTGACGTACTTGAATTTTAAAACAATCATTTAAAACTGAAGCAGTTTGCAAATGCCTGGAAAGGAGGTAATAAGTGCTGTTTCAGGCACAGAGAAGCAGTCATGCAAAAATGTACTTCAGTAGTCCCATAGCGCTGATTTCTTGACTTTTCACACCGCCAAGGGACAGTAGCCCTTAGTAAGTGACATAAATTTCAGCTAGATACC
The DNA here is from genome assembly GCF_023897955.1 of Schistocerca gregaria. Lineage (NCBI taxonomy): Eukaryota > Metazoa > Arthropoda > Insecta > Orthoptera > Acrididae > Schistocerca > Schistocerca gregaria. The sequence goes on from NC_064931.1 coordinate 546,880,255, forward strand.
TCTACCTGCCCCTAAGAAAAAGGTATCTTAACAGCTAGTCGGACAGACAGACGGACAACAAAGTGATCCTAAAAGGGTTCCGTTTCTGCCAAATGAGGTACGGAACCTTAAAATCTAACTCCCCACCAGACCCAGAGGACCTCGTGATGCTGGCCGGTTGCCCTCTCATCCTTTACTTTACGGCATCATTTGTATGCGGTATGAGAGGTATGGGTTCACCACAACTACCTTGGAGCCGTTACTTCTTATTCAAACGTTTTCCAGTTGCCCTGATCAGGCTGAGTGCACCCCTTTCTCATCTTTCCACCAAGAAAATATTCCTGGCATTACCGGGAATCGAACCCTGTTTCTCCTACTGGTACTCAGACATAATAACCACTGAGGCAGTCTTAGTGGTACCATACTTCCAGATTTTATCGAGGGTTGTCATTTGAAGTCTCTCTCTCTCTCTCTCTCTCTCTCTCTCACACACACACACACACACACACACACACACACACACACACACACACACACACACACACACACAGACACACATGTGCTCTGTGAGTTTAACAGCATAATGAGAGATTCATTAATAACGAATGGGGTACAGATATTTGTCCGAACATCCTAATTTAGGTTTAGAATCATTTCCCTGAATTATCGCAGGAGGATATGGAATGTTTCCGCTGCTGATTCCCTTGCACAGTCTCCGAATCGCTAGTCGCAGTCACCACAAATATATTTTTTATTATTTGAAGACGTGTAGTTATACTATCTGGATTATCATGTGCTGCAATTATAGTGTGATATCGGGAATGGTCTGAGTTGTTCACGAGGTCAGTTGATCTGCGTATTTTAAAGTGTAGGGTGTCAGTGAGAAATAAACCAACTGTGACTGTACAGACAAAAGTCTGAAGAAGGGAAAATGGTGCATCACGTGCTACAAACGTTTGGGTTGTTCCGGGGGAAGTTGTATAGACGACCACCACTACAGTCTGCGGTATCTTCTTTCTGGTTACAGCCGACTAGCAAACCGCAGCGGGTCATGGACTGTTTCAATTAAACACTAAGACAAATCTTGTACTATGTGTTTCAGCACCAGGATTAATGCTATGAATACGTCCCTACTGACTAATCGTTTAGGGGTAAAGCTACAAAGAGAATCGACAATAAGGGAACTCTAAAATGTTTTAGGGTCAACGAAGAGCAGATGTCAGTTTATAAGGATTATTTTGTTAAGGCGCCAAATAAGTGCTTAGGAGATCGCTAACAAGTATGCAGCGTGAGTGATTTTAATGTGTCACTGTCTTCAAGTCGGCACGAAGTTAGAGGTCGAGGTAATTCCGAAGCGTGTTGCAGTGTTTTGAAACCTACGAAATATGCTAGTAATAAACTGTAAGTGGGATGCTCTACTATATTTAAGGCAGAATAATTGAAAATAAAAAGAAGTTATTCCCGTGAATGTGCGATCCATAAATTTAGAGAATCAATACTTCTAATAGAGAATAAATCGTTTCCACTACCTTCACCAAATATCTCACGGTATCATCGCAAGGAAAAGATAACAGAAGTTATGCATGCACGGTATTACACATTTAATCAAACCTCGCTCGAAAGGAAGACTAGAGTTTAAGGCACAATTGATGTTGAGGTCATTACACGCACAGCGCAAGCCAGGATTGGACTAGCATCATTCCTGCATTTGCCTTAAGCGATAGAGGTACATCACGGAAAACTTAAAGATTGCCAAACAGAAAAGTGCGTAGTAGAGACGTACCTCGGTCAATACTTAATGTCGATTGTTTTAGGTAAGGTCAACGAGCCAACGAGTCAAAAATAAGTAATTGGTTAAGTAAATAAATTAATAGAGAAAAGCAGCAACTGTCAACTGTTAGAGAATCACATATGTTTGTCGAAACTTAGTTTCTGCGATGTGTCTTGTATAACAGACATTCACCACCACTATGAGGTAACTTATGGAGAAAGGAAGGGGGGAAGACGAAGGGAGGAGAGAGAGAGAGAGAGAGAGAGAGAGAGAGAGAGAGAGAATGAGGAAAGGTTGGAAGGTAGGAGTTTATCATCCAGTCGACGACCGGTTCATTACAGACTGAGCACATGCTCGGGTTTTGAACACGAATGTGGGAGGAATTCGGAAGTGACATTTACAAAGGAATCATAACACCATTTACTTCAATTCATTTAGGGAAACAACGGGAAACAAAAATCTGGATGGCCGTATGAAGATCTGAATTTTATTTCTCCCAGACGCGAATCTAGTGCATCACTAGCTCAATTAGACGGTAATAGAACTGTGCACTTGTGGGCCGAGTAAATGTCGATGTAAACAAGATTCACAAAAAACCACAAACAGCCCAGTCGGCAGTTGCCGCGGAGCAAAGTTTTTTTTTCTGAATCTACCGTTTGTCATTCCGTGGACAAATGCTATCAAATGGAACGATCTTCTTTTAATTTCAAAGTACTGTAGCTTTCCCGTTTATTGCTGGCAGCGTAATCCTGCGACTAACGGGTCCCGTAAGTCCGTAAGAAGTTACTAGGCGCACCGGAAACTTTTAATTTTCTCGTAACTTCCCCTCAATCATTACTTAAAATTTGCCTTTACTGGAAATTTAAGGAGCTCGTCGAGCGACGGCACACTCCGGCGGAAGCTGAAATGTGGGCGGTGTGAAAGAAGTTTCCGCAGCCTGTTATCGCACAATGAACGCGAGGGGGCAGCCTACTCAATATTCCGCTGGCGCGCCTTTCGAAATCCCCGCGCCCCGGCTACCTACTATCCATACTAGTTTCCCGCAGCATGTGTTCTCTCTTACATGAGATGTATGATGTGGACGGCGCCGCCGTTTGCTCGACGGGATACAATGGCCTGGAATTGCTTAAAGATGGCTCTTCCAATCTTCCGAGAAAAATGGAGTTACATTGCCGGCCCATGCGTAAACACCGCTTTGTGGAATACAAACTTCCAGAAGGAATCTGCCAGTTGTAGTCCCTATAATTTTGTGTTATCGACTGCAATGGGTATGGAGTTGTTCTCACTGCGTATCAGGGGCAGCAGTAGCAGTATATGAGAAAAGAGGTAGTTTTCGTGCAAAGTTCATTCAGATAAATAGCTATAGAAGGGCGAAAATTATCGAAATTTTAACGCTTTAGATAAAAGTCTAGCGGAAATAACCGAGGACACATAAATGACACATAGATTAAATTACTAATTCAAAAATAAGGGAATTAATTCCTATCGTCTTGCTAAAAGAAACTACACTGTACTGTAGCCGCTGTAACTTATTGTCGTATTTCGCCAATGTTTATTTTGCAGGAAGACAATTTAAACTATCCTTTAAGCACAGTTTGCTAAGACAACAATCCCAGATCGCTCACTATCACGGTGAACGATAAACTGAAAGACTTATCATTTAAATTCGAATATGCAAAAATGGCACGTGTGTTTCAAATTACGAATATGGACACCCGAAAGTGTAGCGTCATAAGCCAACAGTTTGCACACAGTTATTCAGCCACCTGGAATTAAACTCCTGGAATATTCATTAGATGAATCTGGGAAAACCGTTTCATCTGAAAAGAAGAAGAGAATGCTACTGTGTATCTACGAAAGTCCAACCCTGTAGTATCTCATTGGCAGTAAACTGAGGTGACAAAAGTCATGAGTTAGCGACATACAGAGATAGCGGTAGTACTGAGTAAAAAAAACATTCCATTTAGGAAATCGCTGGGAAATTCAACATTCCGAGATCCACAGTGTCAAGAGTGTGCCGAGAATACCATATTTCAGGCATTTTCTATCACCACGGCCTACGCAGTTGCGTTTGTTTACAGTTGTCAGTGCTAACCGACAAGTAACACTGTATGAATTAACTGCACAAATCAATGTGGGACGTACGATGAACGTATTGAAATCTCCCCTTAGAAAAAATTATGAATTACTGTGCTGATAAACCTCTTACTTTATTTGATTTTCAAACAGATGGGCAGAACTGAACATACTCAGACATTTCTCTCTTTACTTATTCTGATCAACACTAAACTGACACATAAAATTTTTAGCGCAACGCAATCTGACTTTTAATAATCCCTACAAAAGAATGGCTCCGACTAACAATAACCTATACCTTTCATAAATCACTTACCTCACAAAAATCTTCGTTACTCGAACTACTGCAATACAGCGAGAGCCAATACTGCCATCTAAAGAAAATATTATTATAACTACTGAAGGCATAGTTAGCAAATGAAAGATTTTGATAGAGAACAAACAATGTATTTACCTTAATAGTGTTCCAAGGTCATAATGTATATATCAGTTCATGACACCCAGTCTTACAAATTTCGTTTTTCTGACGGACACACGTTCAGATCGTCCGCTCTCGAAACTCTGCCATCTCTCTTCCCACATCCACCACTGCTGGCGGCTCACCTCCAACTGCTCAACGCTACACGCTGTTCACATCCAACTGCCCAACACTACAATAGCTAATATTCCAACAATGCCAACCAGCCACTGACTACACACAGCACAGCCAGTGATTTTCATACAGAGCGCTACGTGACGTTACCAACATAAAAACCTAAACAGCCTACTTATAGTATCCACAATGACAAAAATGGTTCAAATGGCTCTGAACACTATGCGACTTAACTTCTGAGGTCATCAGCCGCCTAGAACTTAGAACTAATTAAACCTAACGAACCTAAGGACATCACACACATCCATGCCCGAGGCAGGATTCGAACCTGCGACCGTAGTGGTCGCTCGGTTCCAGACTGTAGCGCCTAGAACTGCACGGCCACTCCGGCCGGCTTCGACAAGGACAGTGAGACGAAATTTGGGGTTAATGGGCTATGGCAGTAGATGACCGACGCGAGTGCCTTTGCTAACAGCCCGACATCTTCTGGGCTCGTGATCTTATCGGTTGGACCCTAGACGGCTGGAAAACCGTGTTGTGGTCACATGAGACCCAATTTCAGTTGGTGAGAGCTGATGGTAGGGTTCGAATGTGGACCAGACCATACGAAGCCATGAACCCAAGTTGTCAACAAGGCAATATGCAAGCTGGTGGTGGCTCTATAATGGTGTGGGCTGGATCTATGTTATGTTCGGATACTTGGAGACCATTTGCTGCCATTCACGGACTTCATGTTTCCAAACAACGACGGAACTTTTATGGATGAAAGTCACCGAGCCACATTTGATCGCAAAGGGTAGACGAACATTCTGAACAGTTCGAGCGACTGATTTGACCACCCAGATTGCCCAACATGAATATCATCGAATATTTATGGGACATAATCGAGAGGTCACTTCGTGCACAAAATCCTGCACCGGCAACATCTTCACAAGTATGGAAGGCTATAGGGGCAGCATGGATCAATATTTCTGCAGGGGGCTTCCAACGACTTACTGATTCAATGCCACGTCGAGCTGCTGCACTATGCCGTGCAAAAGGAGGAGAAGCGCTGTATCATTGTAAGAGGTGCAGAGGTGAGCCAGTGTGCTGGGACTTACCTCAGTTCACTACTAATACCGCTACGTCATAATACCGCGCCCATGCGTAGCGTACAAAGGACTGCCTGCACCACAATCTAAGAGGGAAATTAAAAATTACAATAACTTTTCCAAATTTAGTCAGTGTATGCTTCACTGTGTTAATGTTAAAATTGTGAAATCTCAGAATGATCTAAATGTATTATTTTAAGAAAAAATAAGTGGCGCTAAATAACGAAACTAGAGAGCCAAAAATTGTTCAGAATGTGCAAATGTATGTCACAATCAAACGTTACAAGTCTCAACTTGATCGGGGCAATATTTTGGTGAAAATCGGCGTTTTTACGAAAAATTGAAGACGCTAAATATTAGTCAGAAAGATGAAAATTCGTATGTAGCCCTAGTTTGATATAAAGACATTATCTATGTGACTCCATTAAGCTACCTCTATTATTTTTCAAGTTCATTACTAAAAAAAATTGAATGAAAATGTCCTTAATCATAATAGATTAAGTGTCACTTGTATTTGTAATGCGAAGTTCTACTTACCGCTCTCGATTACAGTAATGCTGTTTTACAGTTGTACCAAGTTTCAAGAATATTTTATAAATAGCTGTGAATACTAGGAATTTTTAAATAGGTAGTTCACAGGTCTTGTCATACTGTCGGTGCCGTTCTAAATGTTCCAGCTCGCAAAGTTTACATGCAGTCGAGCTAAAACTTTTTCAGTAAGTAAAGCAAACTTGACTCTGATTATATAAAAATTATGAAGACTGTAAACTGTTATAGAACAGAGATTTTAATTAATACATGTTAGGGAAAGGAGCCATTTAGGCGCTGCTACCTGTGACTAAAGCGGTTGATAGCAGATGTTCCGTTCGGCGGTCCGCTCCGCACATATAAATACAGCCAGTGAGGCAGTAAAGAGAGACACTTCGCAGGAGATATAATCTGTCCGCGTCGCTCAAACGCCTGCGCACACTGTGATTCGGATGACGTCACAGCCAGGCAGCTACCAAACGCGTTTTCGGTAAAAGTAGGAAGTGATCTCGCGAGGACTGTACACCGTCCTGAATCGCTTAGATCTCACGGAAGTAGCTGTTTGTGTCCCGCCCCTAATGTTGACAAACCCGCGTGGCAAGTGGCGAGACTATTTTCCACTTTTAAGGCGAGCAATTAACTTTGATTATTAGAAGTCAGGGTGATATACAGTTTTACTTGAAACTTCCCGTAGAGATCACCTGTGAATTGTTAATAGTGATGTTCCCGATAGGGACATCATTATTGTTATCAGGAATATTATTATATACTGTGCGTGTGGACTTTTCTGGATATATCAATCAGATAAAGCTCTAAACTTTTATTTGTTGTCAGTGTTCCTGGTTCCGATGAGTAAATAGCAAGTAGGAACATTTTATTTCAGTGGACTTGCAGAATGGAAATTAGTCCGCAGATCGTGGTCGTGCGGTAGCGTTCTCGCTTCCCGCGCCCGGGTTCCTGGCTTCGATTTCCGGCGGCGTCAGGGATTTTCTCTGCCTCGTGATGACTGGGTGTTGTGTGATGTCCTTAGGTTAGTTCGGTTTAAGTAGTTCTAAGTTCTAGGGGATTGATGACCATAGCTGTTAAGTCCCATAGTGCTCAAAGCCATTTTTAGACTGGAAATTATGGTCAACATGTTCTCCATGACTTTCTGGCTTACTGTAAAAGTAGTTTCCAGACTCTTGTAAGTGGCGAAGAAGATCATTTTACCTGCCGTCCCACAACCGACACGATATTAGGAAGTACCCCATGACTTTTGCCATCTCAGTGTATATGCGGAACCTCGGAACAGTTCACCAAATTCTACTTCCATAACAGACAGCGAATCAATTGTTTAAAAGAGGACACCTGATAATGGCATCAGGATTGTGAAAGGGTAGTACGGAACGGTAAGTCAAAAATCGTTTCCTTTGACATCAGAAAGAGACCAAAAAATGGATCATGGAAGTCACAGCAGGGATGTAATCCATTACCTGCTACCACGGAGATGCTGTGTCCCATCGTTCGTGCGCTAACTGTAACACAAAGTTCAAACGCACTTATATCTTGATAATCTGCCGCTGTACCAGCAGTAACCGATCTAACAACTGCGCCAGACACTTGTAGTCTTCTATAGGCATTGCCGACCGCAGCGCCGTATTCTGCCTGCTTACATATCTCTGTATTTGAATACGCATACCAGTTTCTTTGGCTCTGAGGACTATGGGACTTAACATCTATGGTCATCAGTCCCCTAGAACTTAGAACTACTTAAATCTAACTAACCTAAGGACAACACACAACACCCAGCCATCACGGGGCAGGGAAAATCCCTTACCCCGCCGGGAATCGAACCCGGGCGCTGGAAGCGAGAACGCTACCGCACGACCACGAGATGCGGGCAATTTCAAAACGGCGTTGTGCGAAAACTCCATCCCTACACGTAGCCTACAGGCTGGGCAAGCATTGCTATCGAGGGCTACCATCACTAGCTGGAATTCACTGATCTCGTAAGGCATGAGATCCACGACCAGCATTTTTAATGACAATGATTTTAACTTAGAAAGCCTATTTCACAATGCTGCATACAGTGAATTCTCAAAATATGAACTAGTGGACACAATCATACCTCCACACCCCACGCACGTACTAGGGAACCGACAAAAAAGTTGTGTTAAGTGTTGCTCTATCAACCTTCTCTTCATAGGATGACACGTACTTCCACCAAGATTGATGTGAGAATCATATCTGCGTTTTCTTGACGCTTCTTTACCGGAAGTTGAAGAGATAGGCTATCTGATCAAAAGTATCGTAACATTAATATGGGATGTGTCTGCTATTCGCCTTTATAACGGTGGAACTTTGCTGGTGACACTTTCAATGAGGTGTCAATGTTTGTGCAGGAATAGCAGCCCAGTCTTCCTCAACAGCTGAAACCAGAGAAGGTACTAATTTGGACGTAGGGGAGTGGATCTAGGACGGCGTTCCAACTCGTCTCAAAGGTGTTTCATTTGGTTTATGTCAGGGCTCTGGGCATGCCAGTCGATTTCAGGAATGTTATTGTCCACAGTCCATTGCGCCACAGATGCTGCTTTAACACAGGGTGCATTGTCATGCTGATACAATCAGTCCCCGTATCCGAATTGTTCCTCTACTATTCCCTGTAAAGTTTTTCATGATCTTCCACAGTTAGCGTTTTCCTAAGCGCAACCAAGGAAAAGGTCCTCATACCAAAACATCACCTCCTCCGTACTTCACTGTTGGAGCGACGTACGATGGCAAGAATCATTCTACAGGTATTCGCCAAACCCAAATCCTTCCATCGGATCCCCACAGGATATAGTGTGCTTCACCACTAAAAAACGATCATTTCCACTCATCCACTGTCCAGTGGCGTCGCTCCTTACAGAACTTGAAGCGTGGCTTAAGACTGACTACAGAAATGAGTGGGTCCTGAGGAGCTGCTCGACTATTGTACCCCATTCCTTTTTACTCACTACGTACCGTACCGTGCTAGCTCGACACCTGGTAGCGTTATGGAACTCACGAGTGATTCCTTCCGCTGATTTCATGCGGTTTTTACACCTACCCTCCGCAATGCTCCAAGGTTCCTGTCCGTCATTACACAAGGCCTGCCTGGTGGTGGTTCAGCTGGGGATGTTTCTTCGCGCTTCCACTTTAACATCACATTACCGACAGTCGATTTGGCGGCTTCAGAAGAATTGGAATGTCCCTAAAGCACTTGTTATTCAGGTGACATACAATGTTTAATCCATGGTCGAAATCACTGGGCTCTTCTCACCGCTGTTACTGCTTCCCTATTGGCAACACCGTACTCGCCGCCTCCCTCTATACTGCCGGGTAAGCCTCTCGTGGCGTCTGGTACTCAGTCCCGCATTACATACGTGTGTCCAGATATTTTTGATCAGATACTGTAGTTTGGCCCGTTGTACGACAAAGTGGAACATGGGCAATAGGGCTGTTCCTCACTTATGCCCTGCAGTGCGACCTCCTCTGAGCGATTTCTTTCCTTTAAAATAAATTAAAAGCGAGACGTTATTTGCAGTCTCTGATTTATGAAGAAGAGATTTCTTATTCCATAAAACTGTCAATGAAAATATAGCACTCCAGTGATGTTTCGAGTAGTGATACATACATGACGGATATCGCTCAACAAATCTCTCTGTGAAAGATCAGATTTTACGCCACACTTGTTATTTCGAACACTGGAACGTCTATGCAGCTTAAGGTGTTGTGGTCATGTGGTATTTATTGGTTTTCACTCTTACAGTGCATCTTTTTTGTTTTACTGCGACACAGAGACAAATTGGTCTCGGCTTAGCCGTTTTTTAGTTTCCTTTCCACATACCAAACTGGGTCGATGCATAGTACTAGCATGAGTGAAAAAGGGAGGTGGGTGTAAATGTCTTTGCAGTCATTGTACAGCCTGCCTAAGCACTGCAGCCAACTGCGTGTTGGTCCTCCGCGTTTACTACTAATTCTAATCGCACCAGCAGTGTGCAATTTTGCTGCTCTTCCTTCCTGACTTCTGTCGGAGCACCGTAACACACAAAAGTCCTCTTTAAATTTCTTTGCTTCATTAAGTTCAATTTAATTTCTTGATACAGAAACACAGGATATCTGTTTTGTGTTCGTAGTTCAAAATGTAACACTACGCACAGAATAGTTTTCTTCTTTTCTTAGTCGCCTTACTCGTGCCGTCTCTGTTAGATGTTCTCTTAAAAAGGCGGCGGGCGATATTTTTGCACATTATTGCCCAGTGGATCAAGTGATCCATCTTAATGACATCGCCATCGACTGGACGTTAAAGTTTTGATTTGTTTACCTTCCCACCTTTTGATCATAGATGCTGCATTGAGTAACGATTGCTTGGAAGTTCCTGTGTGTCTTAAGTTTCAGTGAAACATCTGTGAAGACACGTCCTCGACATTTTAAAAAGTAGCCGTCTTCTTGACGCCTCGTAATGGAATTTGTTTGAGTGTCGCTCCAACGCTCCCATGTAAGCCAGTATACGTATCCTTGCTGTTTGATATTTTATCGCCTTTTTCCGTCAATGCAACGTATTGAGTCTATTAAAGCGACAAGGAACATTCGAGGACGGATTGTAGGGGAGTGTTTAACGATAATGTTTTCGTAAACAAATGACAGATTCCCAGAAGGCACAAAATAGACATAACGAAATTATCCTTTCCCACTGTTGTAACTGAAGGTAACAGAATGGTGCCTCATCTCTTGCAATAAGTAATTTATGGTTGATAGTACAAAGAAAAGATGGTTCTTCATCAGCTAATGTGACTTACAGTATGATAAAACTAGTACGAAAGATCTCTCTTCAGTCCTCGTTCCTGAGGCGCTGTTATGGAAGACGATCAAAAAATGGGAAATAAATTTACGTCTCTTAATTGTGGATATATACAGGGGTTAGACAAAAACATGGAAACGCCGTGATAAATACGTTCTTGAACGTAAATACAGATGCTGCCCAAGCCTGCTGGTGGCACTGTTGTGTCTGATCACGAACGGCACCTGTGCGATGTCCTTAGTACGTGGGAAGCATCAGTCATGATCATGGCAGTGTTCCAAGTACTGATGAGTGCATTATACCGGAGCTAAGTGGATTCGAACGTGGCCAAATTGTCGGCGCTCGTATGGTGGGTGCTTCTGTATCAGACGTAGCCGAAGTGTTTGGTATTTCGCCATGCACCGTACCTAAGATTTATACCGCAGACAGCGAAAGAGGAAAAAATCATCCGCTACATCACAGCGCGGACGAAAGTATGTGTTGAGTACTCGTGACAGACGGTCACTGAAGAGGATCGTGACGAAAAATAAGGGGAAGACAACTGTAAAAGTCACTGCAGAATTGAGTATCGCTCTCGCGAGCCCTGTCAGCACCGAAACACCAAGGGAGCTCCACAAGCAGGGAATTGTACGGACCGCTGAAATTCCAAAACCACTCATCAGTGAAGCAAAGGCCCGTAACAAGGAAACGTGAAGCCGAAGCTATAAAACCTGGACTATAGGGCAATGAGAGGAAGTAATTTGGCCAGATGAGTTTTACTTCACACTGTTTTCAAATTCTGGCCGCGTTCACGTACCAAGAGTGAAACTTGTCGGGAGTTCGTTGATGATTTGGGTAGCCATATTGTGGTGTTTCATAGGCCCCACGGTTGCTCTGCAAAATCGAATTATTACCAAGGGTTATGTGATCATTCTGGTTTATCAGGCTTATTCTATGGTACAGTGTTTATCCCCCAGCGGTGATGCTGTGTTGAAACAAGTCAGAGCCCCTTTTCATACAGCTCGCATCGGCCAGAACTGGTTTTATGAGTACACAGATGAACTGTCACATCTCCACTGACCATCGCAGTCACCAGATGTCAATATTATTGAATCCTTGTTGTCTACTTTGGAGGGAAGTGTATGTGATCGCTACCCAAATCCATCATCACTACCTGAACTTGCCACTATTTTGTAGGAAGGATGGTTTAAGATTTCCTTGAAAACCGTACAGGAATTTATACGTTCCGAGACGATTGGAAGCTAGGTTGAGTGCCAAAGGATTTCCTACACCGTATACGGCACGGTAAAGTGTTTTGTGTTTCCGTTTTTTGTCCAGCCCCTGTACGTAGGACAGTTTGACCATTACGTAATATTCCATTTAATACTTTGTATGCAACATTAAAAAATCGGGTTTTTATGTTGTTGCTTTATTCTCCTATCCGCGGATAACAACTACCAACTGAATCACACTCGCCCTCTACTCGCATTCGGGAGGATGATGGTTCAATTCCGCGTCCGGCCATCCTGATTTAGATTTTTCGTGATATCCGTAAATCACTTCAGGCAAATGCCGGGATGGTTCCTTTGAAAGGGCACGGCCGACTTCCTTCCCTATCCTTCCCTAATCCAATGAGACCAATGACCTCACTGTTTGGTCTCTTCCACCAAATCAACTCAACTCTACTCGGATACCGATACGGATCCCGATCGGCAGGGTGCAGCACTGAAGACATAGGCAGGTCTGCCACTCAAACCCTTTTCCGACCGTCAACATTTAAGTTTTACGTCGTTTTCCAAATTTCCCGATGCATGTTCTAGGAAGGTTTCTTTAAAAGGGACATAGTCGCTTTTATTTCTCGTCTTTCCCTTGCGTGAGCTTTCACTCCGTCTCAGTTGACCTCGTACGAAAAGGAACGTTAAATGTAACTATTCAAAAATAAAGGGGGAATTTCACCCGCGCATACTAGGTGTTTCAATGTGAAGCGTACCTGCGTTAAAAGATGGTACTACTACACATCATTCAGAGTGTCTACACGCCAACCACGATTGGTAGCAAAGATATATCTACACGAACAGAAAAATGCACTACAATGGCATTTACGAACACATGTTGCTAACGAAAATTGACAGTAAATCCCTATAATAACGACCTGCTAAGTTTCGGGCACCTGCAGAGTTCTCAGTCCTTCCGTACTTCAGTCATCACTGACAACACAACAAATGAAGAAACAAATGGAAAACTTTTCAAGAGCCACGATTTTCAAAAACACTTTCTCAGTGCTATTGTGTTCTCAGTACCATCTGCATGTCCCTAGACTTAAGATGTCAGTCACGGAAAAAATATTTCTAATAATCGTTACTAGAAGGTGCATGGTCTTTGTGCCAAACAGTGCTTTCCTCAGAATTTCTAAATGCCATTCCAATACATACAGCTAACTTCTTTAATTGTAAAGACGTCGCTGAAATGCTCTTGTCAATGTAGCCTAAAACATCTCCAGATGTCGTATGATCAAAGTGTCTCATACTGATCTATCCCAAATAGCTTTTAAAAAATTCTTCCTCACAAACAGAAGAGTGGAAGGATGTCAGTGTATTCAAAAGACGAAAGACCATGATGGATGTATGCGACGTCGTACTTCATCTAAAAGAGGAGCCATGTTTGTCAGTCGCAAAACAGAAAGACCTTTTGACGATGTCACCATAGCAGCGCTGGGAGTTTCACAGTAAACTTTGCAACGCCTCATTCCACGAATGGAACTGTGTAGGAAGCAGAAGGCAATACTCAGAGTTTTTCCTAAATTTTAATTTTTCTATTATCTTGTAAAAAATTTAAAAAGAAATGGGAACCTAGTTTTGATATTCGCTTGTAAAAAATGTAAAAGACATGAGTAACGGTTTTTCATATCTCAGTGCTATTCGTTAACATATTACTGCAAAATTTCTGTACGTGTGTTATCACAGATAAAACTTTGTGCCCTTGTATTAATGTCACTTGAAAGAAAAGCTTTCGTACTGACAAGTGGAACCAGTCAGTTTCCTGATACGGCATATAGAAAGTTCTTAATTTTTTTCTAATTTGTCTAATTTTTAGCGGTGATGAGATGTGTATCATAGTTCTGTGGTATCAAAAACCTTTCTCAATATTTTGGATACAAATACGTCATGTGCAAAAGAAATACTTTTTTTTTATTCTCGTGACAAACGTGAGATTTCGCACTTAGAGCATTTTCCTTTTCCACTCTCAACCACTCTTAACCACTCTTAACCAAATTTTCTCTGCCAGAATCTGTGGCTTCCTATGGCGAGAAGCCTTGCAGTGATCGGCAAATGGGCTACACATTCGGGAGGCTTAGGGGTTAAACCCTCGGCCAGCCATCTAGTTTTAGGTTTCCTGTAGTTTAGTCAGTTAAGGCAAATGCCTTCAAATATGCCACGGCCAATTTCCTTCCACATCTCTGGCTGATTCGAGTTTATACTCCATCTCTACGTGGTCGACGGGACGTAAAAGCCTAATTTTCCTTCCAGCCTCTAACAACCCTACTACAACAAAGGCAAAAATTTAATAATATTTGTGGTGTTGCTCACGCTGCTAAATACTGCATTTTCGGGCAACAACAAAGTTATTATGTGGCTGGTGTCATTAGAGCACAATTAATAAAGTCATTTCATGTAATAATGAATAAACTAGGCACTCATCTTTTCGCGTTTCCCACGCTGTTCTCGTTGTAAAATCATGGCTCAATCGTCGAAAATCTAGGTGGTGGTGATTCCAAGCTCGGATGCAAAGAGGCTTAGGTTTTATTCTGCGATATTCAAAAGTTTTGTAGATGCGCTTCACAAACAATTCTTGAAGATTACACTTTTGCAGGACCATGGTGATGTAAAAAAATTAATCAGCACTCCGAATTTAATTTACACTTCCTTTTTATTGCCTTTGTTGCAATATCACGTAACACACAAAACATCACTTCACAATACAAAACATACTTGAAAACATCTTCCTCACTGTTAAAGTTCACATTTTATAAGCTGACTACAATATGCGTCTTTACAACATGACGTCCAAGACTTAACTTCTTCAAGGTCCGACTCTCTAACAACTAATAATCGCTTACGCGCCCAAAAATCAGAGTTACAATACGTCAAAGATCATAGTGACAAAAGAAAGAATACACACAAGAATAATATCATTGCAATATAAACATATCGATGTATCAAAGTACTTCTACATTAATGAAATCAAATCTGACTGTTGTCTCAGAAATATGTCAACTACTTTCCAGAAACACAGTAGAATATTGCTGGTATCGAGAGGTTGAGTTGAGGCGCCGTAATGGCTATGTAATTCAAGTACTATTACAAGCCCGAAAACCCGTATATACGAAAATAACCCTCTAGTGCTTCATAACAGGAGAGGACAATGTTTCAACCACGTGCAGTACTCCTGTACATTCGTGATAAATCACGTGGCACAAAGGACACCCAAATGGTTGGAAAACGCAAAAGAAGAATGCTGACAAGCGAACGCTCTTTGGCTGAATACAGACGCTCGGGCAAGTGATACTAATCGGGCTAGCAAGTGACACGATAATGGATGAGCGCAGCTTTTAAATCAGCAAGTTAAAAAATTGCGCACCACTCGAAATAAAGTGGATTACATGGGCGCGTGTCGCGCGGGCAGCGGCGGGACGGGACGGACTGAGGAAGGCGCGTTCCGCCGTCAGCCGGCGCCGTAATTGGTTCACAATTCAGAGAGATGTACCGCCCAACTTCCGGCCTTGTTCCTCCTGATATTACACCCCGAAATGATTCCCGGGCTCTCTTAAGAGATCGCTCAACTTAAGATTAATATTGCATGGTCTTTTGAATGAGAAGTGTTGGCCTGTGGCAGCGCCTTCTATGGGTCCAGAAAGCCAATAATTTCGCGTAGTACATTAGCCGGGCAGAATGCCAATAAAACGGCTCGTGTCAAAGGCAAGCGGCGTTCTTGAGGTTTTACTCTTAAGCACCATATTGCAGGATATTGGGTCATAATGTAGCAGCTAGTTTATGTCCGCTACGCTATTCTGAATTACACAGGGCGTCCCACCTAACTCTACCACCTCATTTATATCCGAAATGAAACAACGTGAAAAATGCAATTGGCCAGGGATACACGCGTTTCAGGGGCTCACACAATGGGCAGGAATACATAAACCATAAAGGTCAACGAACACCACTTTCAACACAAAGTTCCGTTTATTTAAGTGGCATATGTATGTTTTTTCTACAGAAATGACAAACAGAGGTATATTTTAGTGATAAGATGTGGTTCTAGTGTCCAAAACACAATTAGTAATGGCATATAACACACAGAAACTTCAATTTAGAGCATAACATCCAGCACGGAAAACGCATTCACAAATAACCGATAACATCCGATGAGCCTGCGTCACCTGAAGAGATGTTCGAAGAGCCCACCGTTTGCATTAGTACACTTGTGGAGACGATGAACAAGTGAGCGTGCCGCAATCTTAGTGTTGCCACAGATACTGAAGCACACTCAGGGGTAATATGTTGAAACTTTCTGGCAGATTAAAACTGTGTGCCGGACCGAGACTCGATCTCGGAACCTTTGTCTATCGTGGGCAAGTGCTCTACCAACTGAGCTACCCAAGCACGACTCACGCCCCGTCCTCATAGCTTTACTTCTGCCAGTACCTCGTCTCCTACCTTCCAAACTTAACAGAAGCTCTCCTGCGAACCTTGCAGAAGTAGCACTCCTGAAAGAAAGGATATTGCGGAGACATGGCTTAGCCACAGCTCGGTCCGGCACACAGTTTTAATCTGCCAGGAAGTTTCAAATCAGCGCACACTCCGCTGCAGAGTGAAATTCTCATTCTGGAAACATCCCCCAGGCAGTGGCTAAGCCATGTCTCCGCAATATTCTTTCTTTCAGGAGTGCTAGTTCTGCAAAGTTCGCAGGAGAGCTTCTGTTAAGTTTGGAAGGTAGGAGACGAGGTACTGGCAGAAGTAAAGCTCTGAGGACCGAGCGTGAGTCGTGCTTGGGTAGCTCAGTTGGTAGAGCACTTGCCCGCGAAAGGCAAAGGTCCCGAGTTCGAGTCTCGGTCCGGCACACAGTTTTAATCTGCCAGCGTATACTCTGCTGCAGAGTGAAAATCTCATTCCGGTAATAAGTTGTTGCATGTCCTTTGGTGTCGTCGGGGATTCGTGATACACACGCTGTTTCACTGCGCTCCAGAGAAAGAAGTGTAACAGAGTCACGTCGGGGGGCCGCGCTGGCCAGCTCACAGGACGTGCCCGTACAATTCACCTCTTTAGAAACATTGCATCCACAATTTCCTGGAAACACGTGCGTAGTGTGTGGAGCGTCCATCGTATTGGAACCACATTGGTAAACGCATTTCCAATTCCACGTCCACCACGAGAGTGGGCAGTGTGTCTTAGAGAAATGACGAATATCCTCGTCTGTTTAATGTTCCCTGATAAACATAAGGACCTACGGTACGGATAACAATGATGCCGCACCAAACATGAGTAACGGTCCGAAGCCAGTGGAGATTCTGCACCGATGAGTAGTGAATTCCGCAGATTCACACGACTATGATTTGAGAACGAAGACTTGAAGGATTGAAAATCGAGACAGAGAAACTAAGGTGATTAGAGTACACGGCAAAGAAGATGTGACGGAGAAAGAAAAATAGAAGATCAAACTGAACAGGTTTCAAAGTACAGGTATCTGTGAGCATACTAACTTTCACTATTCGAGTGAAAAAGAAATAAGATTGAAAATTGCAATGAAAAAGCAACCTTTCCATGAAAAGAGTTGACTATTGTGCAGGAAACTGGGGCCGGTATTAAGAGAAAGGTTGGTTAAATGCTTCATATGGGGTGTTGTGAAAGGCGAACAGTGAAGATCCTAGAAAGAGAGAAAATTGAAGCATTCGAGGTTTGACTTTGCGGAATAACTGGGAAAATAAAATGAGTGGGTAACATGAACAGTGAATTATGAGATAGGGCAACGATAAAAAAAAAATCTCTAAATCTGATTAACCAAAGTGAAACACACTGGGTGGCACACGGACTGCGAGGGAAAAGAATTCGAACAAGAGCTATAGATAGTAGAGTTAAAAAACGGAAGAAAATAGGAAAGTGAAGAATTAAAATGCTGGATGAAGCAAAAAGAGGAAAACAGCAGGCGACGAAGAAGTATGCGTGGAATAGGATCAGATGGAGACAGCAATAGTATCAGGAACTTACCAATAGGCAGAACACCTTATGACGACGACGATCATACTGTACGATGCCATCGAACAACGGATCCCTTATTTGCTGCACCCGCACGCCCACTGAATTCCATGTGACAAATAACTTTTGAAATTCTTGTAATGTCTATTCCTATGTAGTCTTAACAATGAATGTGTATAACATTTTAGATGTATAATGAAAGGAAGGAAAGTCAGGTTATAAGGTCTAGGTTACATCAAGCGTATTCGAGACGGGGTAGTAATTCAGTTGGGAGGATACCAAAAGGTATCATTTTAAACACATCGAAGGAATCACCCCGGTATGCAGCTGAAGTGACGGAGTTGCATACAAGGAAAACCGGCTGTAGAATATCTCCACGGTTACTGGTAGGAAAATACTGTGAGGTTCCTGCTATTCCATGTGCGTCCAAAATTGTCCTCCACAATCCGAATGAGCTTAACCTACTGTTTATCCTGCTGCTGTATCGAGCTAGAACTGTGCTGAAAGAAGAGAAGTTCCTTAAGCAGTGCAGCGTTCTTTCGTGCATATGGGCTATCAGGTGTGTGTAAAATGGTACGCGGGGGTCTCCATACAGTAACACGGGACTGCATGCACGGCTCTAACTGCTCCACACAGTAGTCGAACTTACATGGAATCCCCTAATTGACGCCATGTCTTAGGCCTCGTGTTCTCTTTTGTTGTAATAAATAATCGAATGGCTCTGAGCACTATGGGACTTAACATCTGTGGTCATCAGTCCCCTAGAACTTAGAACAACTTAAACCGAACTAACCTAAGGACACCACACACATCCATGCCCGAGGCAGGATTCGAACCTGCGACCGTAGCGGTCGCACGGTTCCAGACTGTAGCGCCTAGAACCGCTCGGCAACTTCGGCCGGCTGGCATGCTGCATTCGGTGGCGTCCAGACATGCCGATTGTCCGCTGTGCCACTTAAAAATTGTGGCTACCAGTCTCTGTTAACCACAACAGTGACTAACGTGTATGCGGGACTTTTCTCAATTGATCAAATGTCGGCACTCAACACGCTAATAACGGTAATCAGCTGTCCATCGCAAACTAAAGTATGTGTGGTTTCTAAGACAACGGTTGCATGCCAGCCAAGCTTGCAGCAGATGGCGATACAGAGAAATAAGTAACATAACGGGCACACTTTGCGGTACGTTCTACATCCACATCGACATCTACATGTCTACATCTACATGATTACTTTACATTTCACAATTCCACTCTCGAACAGAGCGCAGGAAAAACGAACACGTTATTTTCCTATTATGATCATTTCTCCCTAGGTAGATGTGCGCAAATTAAATATATTCATACTCTGAGAAGGAAGTTCGTGATGGAAATTTCATGAGAAGGTCCTACCGAATGGAAAAATGTCATTGCATTAATGACTGCTGCCCCAATTCGTGTATCATATCCGTGGCAATTTCTCCCTTATTTCGCGATAATACAAAACGCTGTACAGACGAGACAGCGGCCTACATCTACATCCATACTCCGCAAGCCACCTGACAGTGTGTGGGGGAGGGTACCTTGAGTACCTCTATCGGTTCTCCATTCTATTCAAGTCTCGTATTGTTCGTGGAAAGAAAGATTGCCGGTATGCCTCTGTGTGGGCCCTATCTCTCTGATTTTATCCTCCTGGTCTCTTCGCGAGATATACGTAGGAGGGAGCAATATACTGCTTGACTCGTCGGTGAAGATATGTTCTCGAAACTTCAACAAAAGCCCGTACCGAGCTACTGAGCGTCTCTCCTGCAGAGTCTTCCACTGGAGTTTATCTATCATCTCCGTAACGCTTTCGCGATTACTAAATGATCCTGTAACGAAGCGCGCTGCTCTCCGTTGGATCTTCTCTATCTCTTCTATCAACCCTATCTGGTGCGGATCCCACACTGCTGAGCAGTATTCAAGCAGTGGGCGAACAAGCGTACTGTAACCTACTTCCTTTGTTGTCGGATTGCATTTCCTTAGGATTCTTCCAATGAATCTCAGTCTGGCATCTGCTTTACCGACGATCAACTTTATATGATCATTCCATTTTAAATCACTCCTAATGCGTACTCCCAGATAATTTATGGAAGTAACTGCTTCCAGTTGCTGACCTGCTATTTTGTAGCTAAATGATAAGGGACCTATCTTTCTATGTATTCGCATCACATTACACTTGTCTACATTGAGATTCAATTGCCATTCCCTGCACCATGCGTCAATTCGCTGCAGATCCTCCTGCATTTCAGTACAATTTTCCACTGTTACAACCTCTCGATATACCACAGCATCGTCTCTCTCTCTCTCTCTCTCTCTCTCTCTCTCTCTCTCTCTCCTCTTTTTTTTTTTTTTTTACAATCCTCTTCAGTTTACTGGTTCCACACTCGTACCAATGACGTAACAGCATTTCGTGTGCGAATAGAAATGTCATAGTATGAAAAACCTATTGCACAGGTGCCAGCGAATCTGCATCGTTCTAACTCACCCACATTCTGATATTGCTCCCTTCGACATCGACTTGACATAAGGGAACTTTCTCTTACGCTTTCATTTCACAAACTTTGGTTTAAGAGCTGTAACTGTACCTCACTTGGATGGGTCAGAGCGTCTGGCAGATACGGGTGTCCTCTGCGACCGGGCCTGTGGACGCCGGTTGCTGGCTGCTGGCTGACGGTTCACCTTTCTCTGGCGGCAGCCGCTATTTATAGCCCGCTCGGGCAGTTCAGGGGTCGCTGGTCGCAGCACACTGCCACGTGAGCAGCGGATCATCTGGAGCTCCCCGCAAATTTCACTGTAAAACCTCGCGCTATCGGAAGTGCAGCGAGAGAAGCAGATGATGTGTGGCGGAAGCCCCGTTGGCTCGCAGAAGTAGTCATTTGCGTGAACGGTAGAGCCTAGTTCCAATTCCAAAAGAGCGCAGAACTGGTGACAATATATTGTGGTGTCTAAGGCGTCATCAGCTGTGTAGTTCAAGCGTATCTCTCTGAAACTGAAACGTGAGAAACACGTACCATAATAAACCGTAGTTCCCTCGAATAAGTAATTGGAAGAAAACAAAGGCCACACCCGTCTACAAGAAGTGTAGCAGAAGTGATCCATAAAATTACCGTCCAGTAGCCTTCATACTCATTTGCTGTGGAATCTTACAACATATTATGCGACTAACGCAATAAGATTTTTCTAACAGAATGACCTCCACCTTGCCAACCAGCACGGATTCCGAAAACACTGTTTATTTAGGACATGGGCTGGAACGTTAACGTAGGGTCAGTCATAGGCAAGGCAGGTGGACATATTCGGTTCACTGGTAGGATACTAGGAAAATACAATCCGTCCACAAAGGGGACTGCTTAAAACAGCCATGCGCCCCATTCTACAATGATACTAAAATGTGTGGAGCCTGTAACAGACAAAACTAACTAACAACGGATACTGAACGTATACAAAGAAGGGCGGCCTGTATTGTCACAGATTTGTTTGACTCATAGGGCAGCGTCACGGAGATGCTGAAGAAACTGATCTGACAGATGCTTGAAGATGGACGCAAACTTTCCCATGAAAGCCTACTTGCAAAATTTGAACCAGCTTTACTGATGAATCTAGGAATGTACTAAAAACTGCTTACGTATCACTCCCGCAGGAATCACGACGGCAAGATTAAATTAATTACAACGCGCACAGAGGCGTTTAAGCAATAATTCTTCCCGCACTCAATACTTAATTGGGACTATAAGAAGCCGTCATGATTGGTACAATGGGAAGTATCCTCTGCTAAGCACTTCACATTAGTTTGCAGAGAATAGACGTAGATGTATGTAAAGCCATCCTTCACACTGTGTGACCTATCACCTTTTTCAGGAGAGAGGTGTTCATATGCAGAAATGCATGAAATAATGGGCTGCTTGTCACATAGAATAATCGGAAAGGATTAGTACTGATAATCTTTCCGATTAAGTTGTACAATAGAATAAACATATATAGGGACAAATGGGCGAAACTTTCATTTAAACAGGATTAGTACTGGTTTATTTTCACGGTTACGCAAATTTAATATGTTGTTCTATAGAAAACAAACACAGCAATAAAATTATGACGTGAGGAGAAAATCATTATGCACGTACTGCATTAGCGCCGGTACCGAAACTGCCGTCAGTAGCGAAAGGCTTACTGTAGAAGTCAAACGTCTAGTTGAGGTCATAGTCGGAGCAACAACAGGGATCGGACAAGGCCGATACAGGAAGCGGCAGGCCGTGTTTTGGAAAGGCGATCGTGACATTCATCTCATGCGAATTAAGCAATCTGCGCAATAACTAAGTTAGGGCGATAGGATGAACATTTCTACCCCCAACTCCCGATAACGAGTCCAGAGCCTTAACCACTCCGCACCTTCCTCGGGTCAGTTCCTGATGGAAACACAATTCAGTTTTACAGAGAGTACTCTACAGCACTGGACGCTTACTTAGCTTGCATTTATCACGCGTATCTCGCAAAATGCAAAGTCCCAAGCGACTGGAAAAAAGTGCATGGGACTCCTGTATATAAGAGGGGTAAAAGAACGGACCTGCAAAATTACAGAACAATATCTTTAAAATCAGTTTTTTGCAGAGCCCTTGTCTGTCGCTGTGGCCGAGCGGTTCTAGGTGCTTCAGTCTGGAACCGCTCTGCTGCTACGGTCGCAGGTTCGAATCCTGCCTCGAGCACGGATGTGTGTGATGTCCTTAGGTTAGTTAGGTTTAAGTAGTTCTAAGTCTAGGGGACTAATGACCTCAGATGTTAAGTCTCATAGTGCTTAGAGCCATTTGAACCATTTTTGAGCAGAATCCTTGAAAATTTCCTCAGTTCGAATATAATAAATTTCCTTGAGAGGGAAGAACTTCTTGTCCACAAATCAGAACTGTGTTAGATTCCTGCGAATCTCAGCTTGCCATTTTCTCACATGAGATCCTACGAACCTTGGATGAAGGGTAACAGGCGGATTCCATATTTCTAAATTTCCATGAAGTATTTGACACGGTACCGCAGTGAAAGTACAAGCATGCGGAATAGGTTCCCAGGCGTGCGAATGGCTCGAAGACTTCTGAAGTAACAGAACCCAGTATGTTGTCCTCTACGGCTGTTATTTTCTATATACACTATGTGATGAAAAGTACCCGGACCCCCCCCCCCCCCAAAAAACATACGTTTTTCATATTAAGTGCATTGTGCTGCCACCTACAGACAAGTACTACATATCAGCCACCTCAGTAGTCATTAGACATCGTGAGAGAGCAGAATGGGGCGCTCCGCGGAACTCACGGACTTCGAACGTGGTCAGGTGATTGGCTGTCACTTTTGTCATACTTCTGTACGCGAGATTTCCACTCTCCGAAACATCCCTAGGTCCACTTTTTCCGATGTGATAGTGAACTGGAAACGCGAACGGGCACGTATAGCACAAAAGCCTATTGGCCGACCTCGTGTGCTAACTGACAGAGACCGCCGACAGTCGAAGAGGGTCGTAATGTGTAATAGGCAGCTATCTATCCAGAACATCACGGAGGAATTCCAAACTGTATCAGGATCCACTGCAAGTACTATAACAGTTAGGCGGGAGGTGAGAAAACTTGGATTTCATGGTCGAGTGGCTGCTCATAAGCAACACATTACGCCAGTAAATGCCAAATTACGCCTCACTTGATGTAAGCAGCGTAAACATGGACGATAGAACAGTGGAAAAACGTTGTGTGGAGTAACGAATCACGGTACACAATGGGGCGAACCGATGGCAGGTTGTGGGTATGGCGAGTGCCCGGTGAACGTTATCTGCCAGCGTGTGTAGTGCCAACTGTAAAATTCGGAGACGGAGGTGTTATGGTGTGGTCGTGTTTTTCATGGATGGTACCTGCACCCCTTGTTGTTTTGCGTAAACTATCACAGCACAGGCCTACAATGAAGTTTTAAGCTTCTTCTTGCTTCCCACTGTTGAAGAGCAATTCGGGGGTGGCGATTGCATCTTTCAACACGGTCGAGCATCTGTTCATAGTGCACGGCCTGTGGCAGAGTGGTTGCAGGACAGTAACATCCCTGTAATGGACTGGCCTGCACAGAGTCCTGACCTGAATCCTATAGAATACCTCTGGGATGTTTTGGAACGCCGACTTCGTGCCAGGCCTCACCGACCCGACCGACATCGATACCTCTCCTCAGTCCAGCACTCCGTGAAGAATGGGCTGCCATTCCCCAAGAAACCTCGCAACACATGATTGAGCGTATGACTGCGAGAGTGGAAGCTGTCATCAAGGCTAAGGGTGGGCCAACACCATATTGAATTCCAGCGTTACCGATGGATGGCGCCACGAACTTGTAAGTAATTTTCAGCCAGGTGTCCGGATACTTTTGATGAAATAGTGTAAATGATCTGGTGGACAGGGTAAGGGTCAGTCTGTGGCTGTTTGTTGATGATGCTGTGGTATATGGGAAAGCGTCGTTCTTGAGTGACTATAGGACGATACAAGTTGACTTACACAAAATTTCTAGTTGGCGTAATGAATGGCAGCTAGCTTTAAATGTAGAAAAATGTAAGTTAATGCAGATGAATAGGAAAAACAAACCTACAGCGTTGGAGTACAGTATTAGTAGTGTGCTACTTGACACAGTCGCGTCTATTAAATATCTAGGCGTAACGGTGCAAAGCAATATGAAATGTAATGAGCAGGCAACGAATGGTCGACTTCCGTTTATTGGGAGACTTTTAGGAAAGTGTGGTTCATCTGTAAAGGAGACTGCTTATAGGACTCTAGTGCGACCCATTGTTGAGTAGTGTTAAAGTGCTTGGGATCGGCACCAGGTCGGATTAAAGAAGACATCGAAGCCATTCAGAGGCGGGCTGCTAGATGTGTTAT
The DNA here is from genome assembly GCF_023897955.1 of Schistocerca gregaria. Lineage (NCBI taxonomy): Eukaryota > Metazoa > Arthropoda > Insecta > Orthoptera > Acrididae > Schistocerca > Schistocerca gregaria. Next base: position 546,905,222 of record NC_064931.1, read on the forward strand.
CGGTAGGTTCGAAGAACACGCAGGTATTACGGAGATGATTGGGCAATTCAAATGAAATCATTGGAGCGAAGACAACGTTCTTTTCTGGGAGCACTGTTGAGAAAATTTAGAGAGCTGGCAATTGAAGCTGACTGTAGATCGATTCTACTGCCGCCTACGTTCATTTCGCGTAGGGACCAAGAATATAAGATTAGACAGATTAGGGGTAGTAGGGAGGTATACAGACAGTCGTTTTCCTCTCGTTCTGTTTGTGAGTGGAACTGGAAAGGAAATAACTAGTAGTCGTACAGAGTACCCTCCTCCATGCACCACACGGTGGCTTCCGGTGTACGTATGTAGATGTAGATGTAGAATATTCCAGAAACAAGTAAATAAATATTTTTAGAAGTAAAATAATACGTATCAGTTAATGGTGAATAAGGAAACATAAATTTGTCGAAATGTAAGACTTCTCGGGACGAGACTAACTGGAAACATTATTCTCTTCGTACCTGTGCACGGGAAGTGACTCGACGCGCAATCACGTTTTTTCAGTGTCTCTGCGGGCCGAGAGTCACTGTAGTTGTGTATTCCTAATCGCCACTCACTAACTTCGCCATTCATTACTCAGACGGTAATTACAGTGTGCGAGTTGGGTGGCACGCCGAGTGCAGTCGATTCATCCCACACAAAGGGTCGCGTCCGCTGCGCTGTGGTAACAACGGCTGTTTGTGATACTGCGCTGTGTAATCTGCTTGCTGAAATGAAACGCTGGCCGCGACGCGTGTTATTCTGGTGTATACGGCACGCACCGTGCCAGGCTCCACCATGCCCGATCCCAGCACTTGTTGCAGGCTCTCTGCTCACCAGTCTCCGACTTCGCCTCTACTCTACAGTGACTGTCACAACCAACAAACTGAATTTGTTACTGTTGCTGTGAACCTCAAATCACTTCTCATCGAAGAGATTCATAACAACACCGGACAAAAAATTAACCTCACGGGGCATTACGCTACTACCGTTCCCACCGTAATAAACGGTCGGAAGCTGGCTGAGATCAGTGGGCTCGATACTAGACAGGAGTAACTACCATATGAGAAAAAGCTATGACGTGTGACGTCGTAACCGCAGTGTTAGGTCGGGGCCTGCTGCCAAATCCTGCAGGCCGCGGTGGTCTCGCTGTTCTAGGCGCGCAGTCCGGAACCGCGCGACTGCTACGGTCGCAGGTTAGAATCCTACCTCGGGCATGGATGTGTGTCATGTCCTTAGGTTAGTTACGTTTAAGTAGTTCTAAGTTCTAGGGGACTCATGACCTCAGCTGTTAAGTCCCATAGTGCTCAGAGCCATTTGAACCATTTTTTTTGCCAAATCCTTCAACTAAACACGAGAAATGAAATTACTGTTTACCAATACTAAGTGACGCTGTCAAAGATTGATTTGTACTTCCCTCAACGAATCACTCGAAAGTCGCAAGCACAAGCACTACTGACAACTACCAGTGCCCTCACTAACATGGTGGTTCCACCTAAGTCTGTCGTGGTTTCCTACACAAAGACGCCTTTGGGCAATCACTCCAGTTTAACACTGAGCTCACTGGTTGAAGGCAACGGCCTTGCCGCAGTGTCTACGTCGGTTCCCGTCAGATCACCGAAGTTGGGTGTGGCCGGCACTTGGATGGGTGATCACCCGGGCCACCATGCGCTGCTGCCCTTTTTCGGGGTGCACTCAGCCTCATGATGCCAATTGAGGAGATACTCGACCGATTAGTAGCGGCTCCGGTCACAGAAAACCATCGTAACGACCGGGAGAGCGGGGTACTGACCACACGCTCCTTCTATCAACATCCTCTCTTGAGGATGACACGGCGGTCGGATGGTCCCGATGGGCCACTTGTGGCCTGACGACGGAGTGCTTTCGCTGATTGAGATGGAACTGCATTCACTTACATCAGCAATTCCAGTCGGGTATGTAACCAATTGTCAATCACAAGGTGTGACATTCGTTTCCAGTCCCTGCCGGGTAGGATCTTCTTATGAGCCCTGATCTTAGGCTGTGTTGCATGACGACGAGTGCTACACCATTCCTCTTAGACCTATTGGACAGTCTGCGCTGATACACTGAGGTGTGCTCAGGAGTACATGAATACACGATAGCTCCTTTCTGCTATTTTGCCACGTCCCCGCAGCGACCCATCTTACTTCTCTGATTCCACAGAATTATTTTTTATTTATTTACTAGCTGCAGCGCCCGGCGTCCCGGGATGTTTAATGGCTGCCACACAAAGTATTGGCCCTGTGCCTTATTGATACTCATACTGAATGCAAGCTGCATGGGAGTACGTCGTGAGAATATAAGCCGTTTGAAAGCATTAGCAGAGTGAGGATCTCTCAAATGGGTCGTTTTACCTGCGATTTGTTATAATAAAAAGACAGGAAACCATAAATTGGTAGGTAAAGACTTCCTGTAGTTGATGTATCTAGTGTTACAACTTTTCTGCTGTGAATGTATACAATTTCAATGTTACAGCACAAAGGTGGCCCATCAAAAGCGCATCTTCTTGGTGTAATTTGCATGCTACATACCAAATAACATAACATTTGTACATACAGTACTCAGGCAGTGTATGGCACACATGGTGCACAGGTTGCTATGTTGAAGCCGTAACACAGTTGACAACGTCGTGAGTTCAGAGTTGTGAAGAGAAACGTAGCAGCTTTTTGCACTTTTTGTTTTCGTAAATATTCTGGATCTTTCTTATCATTTAATAGAAGTATTATCTCAAAAATCGATGTTACTTGTTATAAACAATGAATTTTGCTGTAATTTTCGTTGCAAAGGCCAAGGACTTGAATGTTCCCCCTGGCGCCTTGTCACGGTCGGTGCGTCTCACCCCGTCGAAGGTTCGAGTCCTCCCTCGGGCATGGGTGTGTGTGTTGTCCATAGCGTAAGTTAGCTTAAGTAGTGTGTAGGCTTAGGGACCGATGACCAGAGTAGTTTGGTCCCATAAGACCATACCACAAATTTGCATTTTGTTCTCCCTGTGGGCAGAAACCTTAAACTGATTGCCAGTCTATGTCTGAAAGTGCACATTGGAATTTTTAGCTATTATGAAATTTCTGTAAAATATGTATATCGCCCTCTGGGCTTATGGAATTGCTCATATTTGTATCTTGCTGGCAAATACCTTTTTCAATGATGGCGGGAACAAAAGCTACGGCTTCGAAAAGATCTCCTCTTCCATTTGAATGAAATTACGAAACAAATCACGAACTTGAAACCTATGTGATGAAGTACGTTACTTCAGTGTGTTGGCAGTCAATGCAGCATCCAGAATATGAACGTTATGCAGGAGCAAGCTCACGTTAGACACTATATCTTAACTATATTCAATTTAAAACCGCAAATGGAACGAAAATTCGATTGACTTAGCGAAAGTTCAATTAGTATGTATCCGAGGTCGTTGTACAGCATTGTGTAATGCACCTCTAGCAAGGAATTCACTGTTCAAGCCATCGGCAAGTCCGAAATCTTCTTCGCGATTTTCTCCGCTCTTCTTCGACAATCGCTGACGGCGTTAACGCAACTATTTTAAGCGCGTCCATTTTCGTAGAGAAACTGCTTGGTTTGCGGGCCAAATAAGCCGACAACGGCCGTTGCAGAGCGCTGAAAGCGCAAATCACGTTAACCACCTCGTCCCGTGTGCCGACGGCGCTCTCTCTCTTGAGGCCGGATGTCCCGTCCACGTCCATGCACCGTAAGCTGACTCGTCCCGTGTGAGAACGGCTTTAGCACTGGGTAGCCAGTATAATCCTGGCTAAGTAAGTATCTACTCTTCCCTTGGGAGAGCGCGATCTGATGTTCACCCAAAGAGGAGGGTTGTGTAATTGCACTGTTGCACTATTAATATTCCGTCTCGTCTTCCTCATCCGATATGCCAGATGGGCCTGTCACACGGAAGAACGATTTTTAAATTTCGTCACGCGGTGGAGGTGTATGCATTACCAGACAGTTTTTATGTACCTCATTACATTCGAAATGCTGGTTAGTTGCGTTTCTTTGCAGACCGCAGCGCAGAAATATTGCTACAATTTTCTGTTTTTGTACTTGAATATTTTCTTGGCTGTAACTTGTGCTTTCGTAAGATGAGTTATGTTTGTAGCATTAGAGCGAGTTTTTTTATTTTCCTAGTACTTCTCTTCGTTCCTTGAGGAATTCGTCTCATCGTGGATCCCATTGACAAGGTAATGGCCTATGGGTAGTCCGCTTATATCCTATTTGAGGCATCGAGACTTCCACTGCTTCACTGATAAGCGATAAAAATCCCCCTAAGTAGCTTTCGGGATACTCAGTTCTGATGATCCTTTCCAGTTTTTTTTTCTTCCAGCGGTGTTTCGTATAGTTCCCAATTGGCTTTGTTTGTGTTCCATTTCCGGCTGACTGCCTGTTTGACGGTCTCCCGAGATTTCGCGTTTACTATGATTTGAACTTCAAGTGACCCGAACCTAAAGTCTCCGGTATCACTTCCCTTGCTGATCTGCTAGATAGTTCAGAATATTTGATCGGACAATTCGTATGGGTAAGCCATCATAAGGTTTTCCGAATCTAGGGCATCCACTAATATGTTCTCAATTTTGTTAGCATTTCTGCAGCCCCACAGTCCATGGTCCCCGTTAAAGTGACCTAGTAGCAGAAGGTGTTTTCCTCTAGAGTCCATTATTGTTGTTAACTGTTGTTTGGAAAGTCTGCCGTTAATTGCTCTGCGTGCTGAGACCAAAATCGGACGCAGGTCCTTGATCCGTAGGCCGATACCCTCCATTTGCAATGTATCAAAGTGAGTGCCAGTACTGACAGCTGAAAAGTGGATATCTTGTTTTATCACCATTGCTGCACAGCCGTAGCCGTCATCTCTATCGTCCCTGACGACTGAGTAGCCCTACAGAAAATGTGTAAGACTGTCTTTGCCTTGACATATCTCGCATTCCATTAGATTATTTTATAAGCCATTTTCGGGTGTAAGGAGTGGGGTCAACATACAGAGTGACAATTATTTAACTGTATGGAAAAAACGTAAATTAGTTATAAACTACGGTGTGCACATACTTTATTCAACATGTGGACGTCACTACTGGTATTCGAATGTAGGTCATGGCATGTTCGATATGCCTACCATCATTGGCGATTATGTGGCGCAGACGAATAGCGAAACTCTGCATGACCCGCTGAAGTACCGGAATATCGATGCTGCCGGTGACCTCCTGAATGGCTGTTTTCAGCTCAGAAATAGTTTTGGGGTTATGGCTGTACACCTTGTCTTTAATATAGCCCTACAAGAAGGTGCCGCATGTATTCAGATCCGGAGGATATGGTAGCAAATCGAGGCCCATGCAAGTGGCCTCTGGTTACCACAGAGCCAGAATGCTGCCCCAAAGTGCTCCTCCAGCACACCAAACAATCTCCTGCTTCAATGAGGTCGAGCTCCGTCAGGCTTGAACCACATCTTGTCTAAATCAGGGTCACTTTTGATAATGGGGATGAAATCATCTTCCAGAATCTTTACGTACCGTTCGGTAGTCACCGTGCCATCAAGGAATATGGCACTGCTTATTCCGAAACTGGACATTGCACACCACACAGTCACCCATTGAGGGTGAAGAGACTTATAGATCGCGAAATTCGGAAACTCAGTTGCCCAAGTGCGCCAATTTAGCTTATTCACGAACCCCTCCAAATGAAAATGGGCTTCGTCGTTAAACCAAACCGTGCATGCGCATACTAATTCGCATCATGCCCAGCGGCCAACCGTGCAGTTTGAACTTCATACCGGAGACCGTTTAGAAGTCATGATGATTTTATTTCATATGGTTCAATAATGGTCGCCTTGTATTTTGGCTCGACATTCAAATCGAATCTGTTTGTAGGTCACTCAGTTGGTTGAGTCTTTGATATTGTTGTTGGTAGAGGTTGTGGTGTCACCGCCAGACACCACACGTGCTAGGTGGTAGCCTTTAAATCGGCCGCGGTCCGGTAGTATACGTCGGACCCGCGTGTCGCCACTATCAGTGATTGCAGACCGAGCGCCGCCACACGGCAGATCTAGAGAGACTTTCTAGCACTCGCCCCAGTTGTACAGCCGACTTTGCTAGCGATGGTTCACTGACTTCTACGCTCTCATTTGCCGAGACGATACTTAGCATAGCCTTCAGCTACGTTATTAGCTACGACCTAGCAGGGCGCCAGTATCCGTACTATTGATATTGTGAATCGTGTACCATAAAGAGCGACGTTCGTCATTAATGGATTAAAGTTAAGTATTCCACCAGCTACGTCCGTTTTTCTCAATTCTAATTCCCTTGTCATGTTCCAGACCTCACGCCAGCCTGCGTGAGCTAAAACACGTGCATTTCGGCCTCCTTTAGGTATACGGGTTGGCTCTCCTGCCAACCACAACAGAGGTTGGTACACACTGGAGCAAGAGGAAGGAAAAGTGGCTGTTAACACGCTTGTTCTCCGGTGACTTCGCTTCAGTGGGGATCTCTACGTCCTATAGAATTTGCTGGCTATGAAGCTCGGCATGCTGAATTAGAGGATGGGTCGGTTGTATCGGCAGTGAATCCACTGGAACCACGGTTCCTCACGTCTATGGCATTGTCGTCGTGGTGTGGGTGGGTTGCAGCGGACCGTAGACAGCGGTGCTGATATTTGCACTGAGTCCCTGTTGGGTTGGAACTGACGGAAATTCTATATCCTGTTTCGGAATGTTTGGGGAAAAAATAACTGCATTAATGTAAGCTCTGTTTTCAAAAAGTGCTGAAGCTTCTCGAAAGATAATATTGTTAGCTGTTAATTCTGTTAATTTACTATTTGCTGCCGTGTTCAAATCTCAATCAATTCTAGCACTGTAAGACTAAATATATATATACACTTCCATGAATGTAAACAAACTGTGGTAGCCCTCCACCAAAACAACTATTCGGTAGTTTTCGTACAGTACACAAATGTGGTAGTAAATTTTAGGATTAGCCGCATTGCTGGTAGCATTGGTAGAGAAAGAAACATAACTGAATGTGTGAGAGAGAAACTGGGAACCGACAACTTCTCTTTGTTTTTTGTCTGTTTCTTTTGAACATAATTAGAACCGCACGTCTTTCAGTGTTAATCCATTTTGTATTTAATATAATTGCAAAATATAAATTGTACTTTATAAACAATAAAAATTAGTTGTTTGAGTAAATTCTGGGATTTTATGTATCCAAAGCATTTATTTTTCATGCAAGTGCAGTTTATATGCACAAACATAATTATTGTTGTATTATTATAGAGCGTTCCTCATCATGAGCAAAGCCAAGACTTTCCTGTTATTATTGATAAGTATGAAAGTTGTTTATGAATGTGTAAGCTCGACGAAGTACTGAAGCTATACCTGACATTTTTTGATTCATTTTTCTTTAATTTTACCTTCTTTTGAAGAAACTGCGTTTTCGAGCGCTATATGATAAAATCATTATATTTTTTATTTTTCCTACGACATCCGTCTGTTTCACTTTATAAATCAATAATTTGAGAATAAAACCTGAATTAAACATTGAGTATTTCAATTTTTCTGTAAATACTGTTAATTTTTAAGCAACAAACAGGAGGATAACAATGTAGAACAACAAATATTTCGTACATTACGTGGCCCTTTATATATCTTCTCTCAGTTTCTAGAGAGTTCAGTTTCCGGTTTCACGGTGAATTTAGTACGACATTGATCGCACACGCAAACAAAAGGATAGAAATGAGGTAACGCCCGATATGTATGCAACACACCTAATCTACTGGTAACGCGGTTACAGGCCTAACTGACTAAAGTACTAGGAAAACTACCGCAGTCTACGCTTACTTACGATAGTCTGCGGTAATCTACGGTAGTTTAGCAACTATAGTCATAACACAAACTGGTGATGGCTTTGTTACCTTGGTTTATAATTTTACAAAATCACCAAATGACAGTAACTTCACAGCAATTCCTCCTCCATAAGTGAGGTTTCAACACTATGGATGTTGCCTTGTTTAGTAATGAAGGACTTCAGAATATAGGCCTCTGAATTTGCTTTCCCTCAGAAACAATGCTGAACCAAGGCATTTGCGGTTAATCGTGATAGTGTCTGAATTTTCACAAGGTATTTCCCTGCCGCTGTAATACTGATTATGTGCTTGAATAATGACTCGCATTACCGTCTAATAAGTTTGCTTAGCGCCACATGGCGGAGTTCACCTACGTATTTGTTTCTACTTTCAACAAATTAGGTGAAAGACCCTTTGTCGGTAGTTGCGTGTAAGTTATCAGTGCAACTTTCATGTTGTTGGGTAATAGTTACTTCTTGGATGGAGTCGAAACGTGATACTTTCTCCCATTTATTTCACTGGTCGTCCCGTTCTTCACCCTCCGTGCGGTCCCGTTGTCGTTTCCGCGAAGGGTGCAGGTCTCTTGCTTTAGTTGCATTGACAGATGGAACATGTTGAGATGTGTCTGCGTTGTGGGACGGGATGATTCTGTCACGCGGCGCTAAGTGGCCGCGCGGTTAGAGGCGCCAAGTCACGGATTGCGCGGCCCCTCCCGCCGGAGTTTCGAGTCCTCTCTCGGGGATGTGTGTGTGTGTGTGTGTGTGTGTGTGTGTGTGTGTGTGTGTGTGTGTGTGTGTGTGTGTGTGTGTGTGTTTTATTAAGCATAAGTTAGTTTAAGTAGTGTGTAAGTCTAGGGACCGATGACCTCAGCAGTTTGGTCCCTTAGGAATTCACACAAATTTGAACATTTTTTTGATTCTGTCACTAATCACTTCACTCTAAGATGCATCTGGCAGACACTATCCATTGTGACACTGTACGCATGGTTCTGCATAATTTGTGTAGCAATAAGGCTGCAGTCGCTACCGTTTATGGTGGTGTAGCGGGGCTTTAATGATTTGTCAGAGCCTATGAAAATGTATGAAATAGCGGTAAGAAGCTATCACTCTTTCCATTTTGCGAACGCTGGCCACCGGTCGGTGTAGCCGAGCGGTTTTAGGGGCTTCAGTCTGGAACCGCGCGACCGTTACAGTCGCAGGTTCTAGTTCTAAGTTAGGGGACTGATGAACTCAGATGTTAAGTCCCATAGTGCACAGAGCCATTTGAACCTTTTTAACGTTGGCCGAGCAGGAGGCGTTTTGCGTTTTCCGGGTCTCAGTCCGAACTGTTCCCATACAGTTCAAAATGGTTCAAATGGCTCTGAGCACTATGGGACTCAACTGCTGTGGTCATTAGTCCCCTAGAACTTGGAACTACTTAAACCTAACTAACCTAAGGACATCACACACATCCATGCCCGAGGCAGGATTCGAACCTGCGACCGTAGCAGTCACACGGTTCCGGACTGCGTGCCTAGAACCGCGAGACCACCGCGGCCGGCCATACAGTTGACTGGCTCCCACATACGAGCGCATTACCATGAGTTAACGTCAGCGGTGGAGGATCGCATGGCAGCTTGGTACCAGTATTACATCATCTCTGGGGCTGGACTGCTATTTGGTCGGATTGAGTTAACGTAACTTCGAGGCAGAAGGAAACTGCATATCGCAGGGGAACTTAATTTTCTGTCTCTGCCTTCTCAGATAGTATGCGACATTAGCCACACTAACAACAAATATTTTTCTTTCTACATGTGCCTACCTGTGAGCGCTCATGGCGTCTGAGCTGAAAAAAAAATCTACAAGAGACTGGCAACGTTCGAAAGGGGAAGGTCTCAGACACGGCCAAACGATTCCATTCATAGTTGGCGGGTCGCTTGTGTACACCTTTAAGATGAAGACCTGGGATATTTTGGGTTAACAGCCCCAAGTTTTTGAGAAAACCACCCATAAAGTTCATGATATCGAATCGAATAGAAATTGAGGGGATCGGTACATAATCGAAAACTTTTCATCATACATGGGGTCTACAATCCCATATTTTGCCTGAAATAGAGGAAAGAAACTGTTTTGACTGGCGCTGAGGCACCAATAAGATAAACGCCGGGCAATGAAAGCGCCGCTTACGTAACGACTAGGGCATCTGGTTTGGGAGCAGAGACCCTGTGTTCGACTCCCATTTACATTTTTGTCCGTTTCGAAATTGGCAGGAATAGGAGGGTTAATAAGGGAAGTAAATCAATTATAAAAAATATCAAAGTTGCCAAATAAATTTCTCAAGCGACTTCGAATAGTAATGAAATAAAAATTTAATCCTGGTCATCTTACAGCGGTTCCTTCGCTCACTCCGTTACATGTCCTTCATTTCTTTCGAAGAAATATGTGGATAATATTTGTTATATAGACATTCGAAGCAATTATATTCGCGGCAACAAGAACGTAATTTTAACGAATGCAATCTTCGGGGCATTATGCCGTACCTTTCGAAGATTTGACGGAAAACAGAACTGGCACACATTCAAAAATATTTCTTTCTCGGGAGCTAATTCTGATGCGTACTACGCATAGGATAACAATGCCTGAAAAATCGGTCCTGAAATCTGATTATGAATTATGCTGTGAATTGTTATCGTATTAGTGCGATTGTGCAGTTTCCCGTGGGTTCCCAGAACCAGACTGCAATTCTAAATATCGGAATAAAGTTTTTAACCTGGGGATAAAAATACACATCACATAACTACCACACAGATATGTTGAATTAAATATTTCTTGAATTAAGTTAGTATTTAACTCAACAAATATAGAACGACGGTCAAAATACAGTAGCCAGTCATGTTATATATATCTCGATTCATCTAGATATATGCGTTTCTAGGCAATGGCAAAGTTAGGCGAAACGGATCTGTAATGATATTGAAAGCAATAAAGATTAATATCACATAGCAGCGAGTTCTGACGCTCCTTATAAAGGTATTACTTGCTGACTTAAGCTGCAGGCCCCGTGGAGCACAAAATTACTTCATCAGTTGCTTCTGTCTGTCGGAACGTCACACGTGACAGATATGAGTAATATTTTTTTTTAATTTTTGAGGTGTAACTTAAATGTTTTTCGACCTACAACTACAGGTGTGGGAAAAAGTACCCACATATAGTTTTGAGATCACAGACAATCAGTCCTTAACTGAAAGTAGACTCTGTCGTCTGCTGATCGCCGTGGGAGCTCCGTTGTGTGACTCGGGGAGAGTGGTTTCACGTGTACTGTGCTCATATGACTGGGTAAAGTTTTGACGTAAGTCTTACTAAATAATTTATTTCAAATGTCGAGTCCAAATTCTGTATGGACTACCAGACACTATCAACGTTACAACTGAAGAGCCATTCTGTGACAAACCCAGCAGAAAAACAGTAGCTGCTGTCCGGTATAGATCGGCACTCTATCCACAAACACAGCACGGCATTTCTTGTCATAACGTGTGGTCCTATAGTGAAGAAGCTTTATAGAGTCATCTGTTTCACACCGCCTAAAATTGTGAAAAAAGTAAGGGTTACTAGGATGTGACACTGCGACTGTCGCCTTTTATAACTGCACGTAATCATCGAATGTTTTTATCCTGATGTGGGACTGTATGTGAGTTTTCACCTCATCGTTTCATTGTCATTGGCAAGACATGATAATATGACTTGTCCCACATCATAATGTAGATATTTTTCAGTCAGGATATCTATGTCTCTTTGGAAAGTGATTCAGATTACCAAAACAAACCCGACAATAAAAGAAACAGAGATGTTTTGAGAAGTGTTCAAGTCTTCTAAAATTGTATTATTTTTCAGAATAAATTTTCGCTCTGCAGCAGAACATGGGCTGATTTGAAACTTCCTGGCAGATTAAAACTGTATGCCAGCCCGGTGTCTAACCTAGGACCTTTTGCCTTTGCAGGCAAGTGCTGTGCTATCTCCTTTTTCTTTCTCTCTTTTTTTTTTAATAAATCGTTTGTTGAATTGACATACAAGAATTACAAAGTTTTACTAGTGTTGAGGCACGACTTAACCAGAATTAGTATATCTTTCATATTATTTACCTTATATAAGGCATTAATTGTAATAATCTTTTTTTATTGTGCATTTGTCCCGCTCGGCGCAGGGCATGGTTAGTTTAAGAGATGGCCATATGCCCTTCCTGTCACGACTCGTTAACCACTGGACGGAATGTGTGTACCACAACTGTCTGTGTGCCGTGTGTTATTCCCGTGAAAGTTAGCGAAAGTTTTCTAAATATTAACGATTCGCGTAACTGAGGCGGGACTTGTGCACCAAGCACAGTATTCACATAGTGGGATGAGGAAAAATGGTTCAAATGGATCTGAGCACTATGCGACTTAACTTCTGAGGTCATCAGTAGCCTAGAACTTAGGACTAATTAAACCTAACGAACCTAAGGACATCACACACATCCATGCCCGAGGCACGATTCGAACCTGCGACTGTAGCAGCCGCGCGCGGTTCAATCGCCTAGAACCGCTCGGCCACAGGGGCCGGCTTTGGTATGGGCATTCTCTAGGTACTTTATGATGATCATATGCATGTAAACATTAGTTTCGTGTTGCATAACGTTTGAAAATTTCAGTATTTGGGACTGTTAACGGAGATAGAACGATGGCAACATGTTTACAGTCCGACGTCGCATTTCACTAGAGTTCATTACTTCAAAAAATGTACCGAAAGCGATACGCTTTTCATCTGAACTTTAATGCGTCAGAGCATCTAAGAATAGTAAGTTTTTGGCATGCAAAACCACCAAAAATGATAGTTTAACTTCATGAAAATGGAATCCAACATAACGTTAAAAGAAGTTCTGCATTTATAAGTAGCGGTATGAGTAACCAAACTACAAAGCAAACAGGATATGCGTTTTCGTGAGAGCGCTTAGTTTTCCGTACACCGAGTCGAACAGTGTTCTGATCTCAGATAGTTTCAACTCTTCGGGCCGGCCTCAGTGGCCGAGCGGTTCTAGGCCTTTTAGTCTGGGACCGCGCGACCGCTACGGTCGCAGGTTCGAATCCTGCCTCGGGCATGGATGATATGCAAACTATCATGCTGCTGCTCGAACAAAGCTTCTGCTACTGTTGTTGTTTATGTTGTTGTCGACTTCAGTATAAAGACTCCATCGATACAGCTCTCCACACTGTCTTGCGCAAATATTTTTATCTGTGCATACCTGCTGCAACATATATTCATTCTAAACTGGTTACTGTGGTCCAGTCTTGGTCTCCCTCTACAGATTTTACCGCCAATGCTTCCCTCAGTTACTGGGTTGCCTATTCCTTGACGACTCAAGAAGTGTCCTATCAACCTATCCCTTCTTCCACTCAGGTTGCGCCACAAATTTCTCTTCTCTCTGGTTCTAATCAATACCATTTCATTAGTTATTCCATCTACCAATTTAATCCTCACCATTTTTCTGTAGCTCTCTTGAAAAGTTTCCATTCTCTTCTTGTCTGAACTGGTTATCATCCACGTACCACTTATATATCAGAGAACTCTCCAGACAAATACCAACAGAAAAGACTTTCTAACACTTACATTAATATTCGATGTTAAATTTCTCGCCTTCGGAAATGCTTTTCTTGCTATTGCGTCTACATTTTGTATCCTCTCTAGTTCGAAATGTCGGTTATTTTCTTGCCTCAGTATGCAGTCTTCCACGGAATCACGTAATTTAATTCACTACACGTCCATATCTTTGTTTTTATTTTTATTGATATTCATTTTATAATTTCTTTTGAAGACACTTTCCATTCCGTTCAACTGATCATCCACGTTCTTCCACCTCTGACAGACTCAAAATGTCATCGACAACCCTATTTCACTCGCCTCTCAACTGTTGCTTCACTTCCGCGTCCTTTGACTTTTATAACTGAAATCTAGTTTCGTGCAAGTTATAGGCAACCTTTCCGTTAATACATAAGTGGAAAATATTTTGTAGCACAAAGGCACGTCTTTTACAAGTAACACTGTAGATATACAGACAGACCGGCCGTCCCACAGAGGGTTGCGGATGAGAGTCATTAGTCGTTGAGAAGTGTTGACAGGCCCAGGTCCGTACGGCGACGTCGCTGGCAGGACCGTTTCTCTGGCAGACAGCGGACCGCTCAGGGGGTCCCTCGCTTCGTGTCAACATTCCCTGCCGGCAGCCGCTGACAAATGCAGCGCTTTTACCGACAGCGCTCACTCGCATCCGCCTACCTTCCCTCGAGCCTGCGCTGCCAGCAGTTGGAAGTAAGCGGGTATTGTTTCACAGACACTGCCAACACTTTTGATGTCGACTCTTGGAATTTATTTCCCTCACCAGTTTCGGAAAAATTCTTATACCATCGTCCCCGTGATTATTTTTGAAACATTTCTCGTCTGTTTCCCCTCGTAAGAGCTTTGGGCTTTGTGTCATGGATAGTAAAAGGAATTTTGAGTGGTCAGTGACTATGAAGTCAACGTTTGTGTGTGTGTGTGTGTGTGTGTGTGTGTGTGTGTGTGTGTGTGTGTGTTTGTGTCCAACTATTGAAAAGAATGGGATGAGTGTTACATGATTCATCAACGTCGTTGTCATTAGCGACGTATCACCAGCAGCCATGTTCTATTTGAAGGAATCCTTCTGGGATTCTCCTGTCATGAATTGGCAAAATCATGAAAAATCTATGACCGCAAAAGACGCTTTCCATGACAGGACGCTACTGTATAACTATTTCATTGGAGTGACCTCGGTTGTCACGAGCCGTCACAGAGAACGCGCACGTTTAAAAGCTGAAAACGCTGGACGCTGAATATTAATTCATTATCCTTCGTTTCACTGTCAGCCAACGATCGAAACTACAACGAAAACCGACACAGTCCATTACTTTTGGCGAGCAGTTCGTTTGCGATGAAGATGATCACCACTGTTTTTTAATATTTAGTTACATAAACATGTTTCAACCAAGACGGTTATCACCGAATTTTGTGATTACGAGGAAATGACGATAAACGATAGCAACCATTTTTTTTTATATGGATAACCTACTTAGCTATCAGCGGTTTTGTGTTTTAGCGAATCATTTACTGCATCATAGCGACAAATAAATCTCCGAAAATTTCCCATGTTAAGAAAAATAAATAAACTAGTTCTGCAAAATTTATATAAACAAAATATACAGTTTGCTTCCGTGTACAACTACAACTACACGGACACACGTTTCGGGAGTCGATACTCTTAGCATATATACCTCCATATGATGAAACTTCCCATTCTATATATATATATATATATATATATATATATATATATATATATATATATATGCATTATACAGTTTTCGCTGCTGCAAGATGATAAACGACCTGCACTGAACGTAATGGGGCGGATTCTTCATTGGCACCACCACCCCAAGGAAGTTTCATCAAGTGGGGAAACAAACCACGAAATGTAATGTAAAACGTGAACTAGCCGTTTGAAGATTAACCAATCAGGTTCGAAACCGGTAACAGCGCTGTTTAAACAAATAAATAGCATTGTAAAAAGTGGCTGGTTGCTGTAATCTTCTGTGTGACTTCAATATGACATAGGTAACGGCCAATTATTGGTATACGTTTTTACCAACCTACACCTTGTCTTATGTAACTCATCATTTACTCTATTCCAACTTTTTAAGGAGTATCTTTTATCGTTTTCAAAAACGAAGTCTGTTTCAATGTAGATTTTAATTTATTTAGTTATAAGGAAAGAGGAAATGAAAATATTATAAACTTCCAAAGCACTTCACTATTACCTTTATGTATGTATCGACATTTAGTTAGAAGTGTTTTTAATGGGGAAAACTCTGAAACCTACTAAGTAAACTTTCGCCGTCCTAGAGTTCCGCAATACTGCAGTGAAGTTTCAATTTTCATTCTTCTAAACGCACTGAGTGTGAAGCCTGCTCATGAATAGCAGGAAGAGATGATACTTACAGGAACTGTCGCATACAACTAGCACCCTCTAAGGGGTGTCGATGCAACTTAATGACCAAATATTTTCCATCGGAATTTCAATTTGTCCCGATTGTGAAGATAGCTAAGTACAGAGGTATATTAACGTGAGAAGAGTGACTGCTAACCTCATTATTCCATTTTACCAGTTACGAATCATCTGTCAGTATTTTAACAGCATTCCCCGGTAGGCTTTTTAGGTGATCCTTTTTCCATGTTGCAGGACATTTTGAATACCTATCTGCAAAATGTGTAGAGGAGTGGAAGATTACTGTTTAAGGTCCCGGCTACGAAGAGCTTATAGAGACGAAGCATTTCCTCAAGCTGGACAAGGATGAGACATCACTGGTTAAAAAAATAAAACCTAAGATACCCCTGCCACGAAAATCGTTAACAGTAGACTGTTTGGCTCTATGTGGCGTGGATATTCATGTTATTTATGTTGCCGCCTTACATCTAGGATGGGACAGATAATGTAGCAAATCCTATGTTCTGAATAAGAACTGGCAGTGTCAATTAAGCGAGCAGTTTAACGGCAAGGTTCCACTGATTTGCTTGACAATAGAATAACTTAAATTTGTCTTACTTTGATCGTCTAGGTGCGATTTATATTCTCTCAGATTTGTAATTAAGCATTTAGTCATAACGCTAGTGTCCTCAAGATAGAATATCACTTTTGTTTCAAACATAGGAAAGCTTCGTTTACAATTTCCGCCACTCACGATCATTGCATTTTCATAAAGTGTAATGCTTCCCTCCCGTACTTAATACCCAACGTTCTTCGGCGTCAATACACCCATCCCTCGCGGAATATTTGCACGTCGTAGAGACGCCACTGACGGCCGATGGAGACTTCCCGAACTCTGTAATTGGCGCGAAAACCGTCTATCTTGTCGCCAACAAACCTTAGAAAGGGAAACGGGGTCACAATCGTCACTGGTGAAAGGAGAAGTAAACTGAAGAGCCAAAGACATTGGTACACCAGTCTAATATCGTGTGGAGCCCCCGCGAGCAAGTAGAAGTGCCGGACTCGACGTGGCATGGACTCGACTAAAGCCTGAAGTAGTGCTCGAGGGAACTGACACCACGAATCCTGCGGAGATGTTCATAAATCCTTAAGAGTACGAAAGGGTGGAGATCTCTTCTCAACATCACGTTGCAAGGGGATCCCAGATACGCTCAATAATGTTCATGTCTGGGGAGTTTGGTGGCTAGCTCAAATGTTTACACTCAGAAGAGTGTTACTGGAGCCACTCTGTAGCAGTTCTTGACGTATGAGGTGTCGCACTGTCCTACTGGAATTGCCGTAGTACAGTTCGTCGGAATGCTCAATGGACAGGAATGGAGCAGGTGATCAGACAGAATGGTTACGCACGTGTCACCTATCAGAGTCGTATCTAGAAGTATCAGGGGTTCCATATCACTCCAATTGCACACGACCCGCACCATTACAAAACCTCGAACAGCTTGAACAGTCCCCTGCTGACATGAAGGGTCCGTGGATTCATGAACTTGTTTCCATACCCGTACACGTCTATATGCTCTATACATTTTCAAACGAGACTCGTCCGACCAGGGAAAATGTTTCCAGTAATCAACAGTCCAGTGTTGGTGCTAAGCGGCCCAGGCGAGGCGTAAGGCTTTGTGTCGTGCAGTCATCAACCGTACACGATTGGGATTTCGGCTCCGAAAGCCCATATCGACGATGTTTCGTTGAATGTTTCGCATGATCACACTTGTTGATGGCCCAGCATCGATATCTGCAGCAATTTGCGGAAGGGTTGCACTTCTGTCACGCTGAACGATTCTCTTGAGTCGTCATTGGTCCCGTTCTTGTCAGATCATTTTCCGGCCGCAGCGATGTCGAAGATTTGATGCTTTACCGGATTTCTGATATTCACGGTAGACTCGTGAAATAGTCGTATGGGAAAATCCTCCTTTCATCGCTACCTCGGAGATGCTATCTCCCATCATTCGTGCACCGACTATAACACCACGTTCAAACTCACTTAAATCTTGATAACCTGCCATTGTAGCAGCAGTAAGCGATCTAAAAACTGCACCAGACACTTGTTACCGATCACACCGCCGTTTTCTGCCTATTTACATATCTCTGTATTTGAATACTTCTGTCTATACCAGTTTCTTTGGCGTCTCAGTGTAAGATGGCTTACAATTTTAAACATTATTAAGAATTTGATGGAGAGACTATAATACATAATGAGACCTAATTAAAGCGAACATGGGGAAACATATTGGGAGGGGGGGGGGGGGTGTAGTTTAAATCAGTCACCTCGTGTTTAGAGTGATTAGTCATGAAATTTCAGAGAAGAATTTTGCTTTTCGTATGCGTGCATTTTAGTATAATAATATTTTTAACACAGATTTAATTTAAGCATGTGGAAATTAATAATGCACCATAGTTTTCGTAAATTCAGCAGATTGTAGCGCAGTCGTTAGGTATTTGTACAGGTTAGTTGATACATTCTTTGCGTGTTTTGCTTGCGTTATCTAGGCACGGACTCGTGTTTCAGTAACTGTTGTTCAACATCGATTAGAATGGACAGGGACTGCGATTGCTGTGTTCGGATGAGGGCTGACTTGGCATCCCTTCGCTCACAGCTGCAATCGGCACTGACTTCGGTCGCGCAGCTTGAGGGTGTTGCCAATGGGCACCACTGTGGGGAGCCGGACTTGGGTATCACGGGGATGTCAACCTCGTCCCGTCTGTCCCCAGATCGGTCTGCCGCTGTGGTTGCCCGGGTTGCTGCCCGCAGTGGGGCTGAGCCCTCGCCTGTGGTTGATTGGGAGGTTGTTCCAAGGCGTGGCAGGCAGCGAAAGGCGTCCCCGGAGGCTGATCAGAAACCCTCCCCGGTGCGTCTGACAAACCGGTTTCAGGCACTGTCTCTGGCTGAGCCAGATGCAGCTGCCTGCCCTATTTCAGAGGATCATTCTCAGCCTTCAAGGTCCGGGCAATCGCAGAGGGTGGGCTTACTGGTAGTTGGGAGCTCCAATGTTAGGCGCGTAATGGGGCCCCTTAGGGATACGGCGGCTAAGGAGGGGAAGAAATCCAGTGTGCACTCCGTGTGCATTCCGGAAGGAGTCATTCCTGATGTGGAAAGGGTCCTTCCGGATGCCATGAAGAGCACAGGGTGCAGCCACCTGCAGGTGGTGGCACATGTCGGCACTAATGACATGTGTCGCTTTGGATCTGAGGAAATTCTCTCTGGATTCCAGCGGCTATCTGATTTGGTGAAGGCTGCCGGTCCGAAGAAATTCTGGTCGTATGTAAAGTACACAAGCGGCAAGACGCAGTCAATACCTTCGCTGCGCAGTGCCGATGGTACTGTTACCGACGACTGTGCCGCTAAAGCGGAGTTATTGAACGCAGTTTTCCGAAATTCCTTCACCAGGGAAGGCGAATGGAATATTCCAGCATTTGAAACACGAACATCTGCTAGCAGAGTTTCTTAGAAGTAGATACCTTAGGGGTTGCGAAGCAACTCAAATCGCTTGATACGGGCAAGTCTTCAGGTCCAGATTGTATACCGATTAGGTTCCTTTCAGATTACGCTGATACTATAGCTCCCTACTTAGCACTCATATACAACCGCTCGCTCACCGATAGATCTGTACCTACAGATTGGAAAATTGCGCAGGTCGCACCAGTGTTTAAGAAGGGTAGTAGGAGTAATCCATTTAACTACAGACCTATATCATTGACGTCAGTTTGCAGTAGGGTTTTGGAGCATATACTGTATTCAAACATTATGAATCACCTCGAAGGGAACGATCTATTGATACGTAATCAGCATGGCTTCAGAAAACATCGCTCTTGTGCAACGCAGCTAGCTCTTTATTCGCACGAAGTAATGGCCGCTATCGACAGGGGATCTCAAGTTTATTCCGTATTTCTAGATTTCCGGAAAGCTTTTAACACCGTTCCTCACAAGCAACTTCTAATCAAGCTGCGGACCTATGGGGTATCGTCTCAGTTGTGTGACTGGATTCGTGATTTCCTGTCAGGAAGGTCGCAGTTCGTAGTAATAGACGGCAAATCATCGAGTAAAACTGAAGTGATATCAGGTGTTCCCCAGGGAAGCGTCCTGGGACCTCTGCTGTTCCTGATCTATATAAATGACCTGGGTGACAATCTGAGCAGTTCTCTTAGATTGTTCGCAGATGATGCTGTAATTTACCGTCTAGTAAGGTCATCCGAAGACCAGTATCAGTTGCAAAGCGATTTAGAAAAGATTGCTGTATGGTGTGTCAGGTGGCAGTTGACGCTAAATAACGAAAAGTGTGAGATGATCCACATGAGTTCCAAAAGAAATCCGTTGGAATTCGATTACTCGATAAATAGTACAATTTTCAAGGCTGTCAATTCAACTAAGTACCTGGGTGTTAAAATTACGAACAACTTCAGCTGGAAGGACCACATAGATAATATTGTGGGGAAGGCGAATCAAAAGTTGCGTTTCATTGGCAGGACACTTAGAAGATGCAACAAGTCCACTAAAGAGACAGCTTACACTACACTCGTTCGTCCTCTGTTAGAATATTGCTGCGTGGTGTGGGATCCTTACCAGGTGGGATTGACGGAGGACATCGAAAGGGTGCAAAAAAGGGCAGCTCATTTTGTATTATCACGTAATAGGGGAGAGTGTGTGGCAGATATGATACACGAGTTGGGATGGAAGTCATTACAGCATAGACGTTTTTCGTCGCGGCGAGACCTTTTTACGAAACTTCAGTCACCAACTTTCTCTTCCGAATGCGAAAATATTTTGTTGAGCCCAACCTACATAGGTAGGAATGCTCATCAAAATAAAATAAGAGAAATCAGAGCTCGAACAGAAAGGTTTAGGTGTACGTTTTTCCCGCGCGCTGTTCGGGAGTGGAATAGTAGAGAGATAGTATGATTGTGGTTCGATGAACCCTCTGCCAAGCACTTAAATGTGAATTGCAGATTAGTCATGTAGATATAGATGTAGATGTAGAAGATAGGACGGGGTATATCACACTCTTTTGTCAGACAGGGAATGTGAATTCTTTCTTTTTCTTTCTGGTTTTGCTATTCAGTAATCACTGGCAATGGCGATGGCATGCGACGGCACTAACGTAAAACAAAACTCACACGCCACTGAATCACTGCCCTCGTGATATTTTGCAGGAGAGTGGATTGTACAGTGGTGGCGGGGGGGGGGGGGGGGGAGGGGTGATCCCGAGCCCCTTGCTTGGCAGCCAGCTGCGGTTATCACTCAGCGACGGAAGCAGAAAATGAAAAAGTGAGAAGAGATATGTAACTTCAACAGGTCCGGGTGTTGTCGGAAACACGAGATACACCCGACTAATAACGTCGGATACACGAAAGATGGCTCCTTTAAGAGAGTGCAGGGTGAGGGGAATTGATACATTACAAATGCTCGACCTTGAAGGGAGTCAGATTGACTCTTATTCCTCTCCTGTTCTGAGTCAGCTTATTTGCTGATTCCTGTGAAACTAGCGGATGAGCTGAGTCTCTGGACGGCGTTCTGTGCTGTCACCTAATGAGCTAGGGGACTAAGGCCTTCCCTGAGCACGCCAGGCATCGAGCCGGTTACACGCGACTGCGCTTCACAAGTTCAGCAGAAGGCTCCGACATAGGCTGAACCTCCGTGCTGTCACACCCGAGCCACGGATGGCTCGCGATCCGCTGCGCATTACTGCTCCTCGAGCTGGGGAGAGCGAACCACCACGAGAGGCAGCACGCCTCGCAAAAGGTCAGGGTCTTACACTGATGAACCAAAACATTATGACCACCGCGAGACAGAATACCGGCTTGTGGTGCCGCGGGCGCGTGATGGAGTAAGAGAACATATCGTCGTCGGCTGATACTCGTATCCGAGTTTTCATTTCCTCCTGAGATTTCCTTTGTCACGGTTCAGGCGTGGAAGTGTCGTTGGTGGCTTAGCAATTCAATCCTATCGTAGAACAGGAGGCCACAGACATTACAGCTGATGGAAGGTAGAGGACGTGGCTGAGCCTGGAGGAGTTTACGTCTCCGGCGTTTGTCATTCTCCATTCTTCGACTTTCGAGCTCAACGTTTTGAAGAGTATTTGAAGTAACTGAGCGCCAGCGACTACGATCTTCTGCTATTGTGGACCAGTTACCCGGATCGATGTTCAAGTTTTTCAAATTTTTCTTGTACTGATCCTTATAACGTTTGAGAGGGACACCTCGAGGCCTTTTACCTGTGCTCACTTCGCTGTACAGCATTTGGCGTGGAAGTCTGTCATTTTTCATCCGCTGGACATGTCCGACCCATCTGAGTTGATGCCCAATGATAAGAGCTTCCATGCTATACATTTTTGCTTTCTCAAGAACAGCCGTGTTGGATATGAAGTCATCCCATTTCAGGTTCATGATATATCTTAGCTTCTGTTGGTTGTCGCGTTCTAGTTTCTTCAGATCACAGCAATATAAAGTCCAGATTTCGCAACCATATAGCAGGGTGGAAATGACTACAGCTCTGTACACCATCAGTTTGGTGTACAGTGTTAGGTTTTTATTCAGGAAGACACGCTTTGTAAGACGTCCAAATGCTACATGGGCAGCACGTAATCTATTGTCCACATCTTTTCCAGACGAGCAGTTAGATGACAGTATGCTTCCTAGGTAGAGGAAATGGTCCACTTGTTCCAAGTCATAAATGGATATGCTGAAATCAGAAACGGAGGAGCCAGGAGTTGGCTGCGCCATCACCTTTGTCTTTGGAATATTGATGGAGAGACCAAATCGTTCGTACGCCCTGCTGAAGGAGGGCATACAAGCAGAACGGAGACCAATGGGGAATCATTCCACTGACGACATGGAAAGCAAATGGAGAAGTACACTAACACAAGCGACTTTGACAAACTGCTATGACCAGATACCCGGGGACGAATATCTCGGAAACGGGGAAGCTTGTCGGCTGTTCACGTGCTATTCTGGTAAGCATCAATGTCAAGTGGATGAAACACGGTGGAGGCACGAGTAGGCGACGTGATGTTGGACGTCCACGTCCCACCACAGAACGTGGAGGTCGGAAAGCTTCTCGCCGCAAGGTGGCGGCCATCTGTCGCAAATCTGATAATAAAAGGGTAATGCTGGTGCAGACATAAGTGTTTCCAGACATGAGATTATACCTACAACACGCATCTGCTCCAAACGGAAGTGACGTAAGAAGCACCTCACCTTGTGCATACACATACTACGTGAATATATTCGTCACCACCTGTATCCTTCCATGCTTGATTTCCTAGGCAGGAATGGCATTTTCCAGTAGGATAACGGTCCATGCCACAAGGCCAGAATGGTGCTACAGTGGTTTGGGGAGCATGAGGACAAACTCACGTTGATGTCTTGGTCGCCAGATTCACCTGAAGCCGATGGAACACACCTGGGGTGCTATCGGGCACCAGCCCTGCGCCCAGGTACCATAATTTGCGGGAATTTTATGATATGTGCGTAGGCATCTGGTGTCACATACGTCCAGAGAGCTATCAAGGACACGCAAAATCTCTGTTGTTTTGTGTTCCAAGTGTGCACCAACACGCTATTAATCATATGGTCATGATATTTTGGTTAACCAGCGTCTCCTTTCACGTTGCAGACTACACGTCGTCACTGTTACTCAAACTGTTACAAACTGTCATGTGATACTTTTTGTTCAACTTTCAGCCACTTTATATACAACAAGGATTGCGCAAATGAGAATTCTTTTGGATATCATTCTTACAGATATATTCAACTAGTGACGTAATTACGGTAATGCACCTGGGGGTCATTTCCGCAAGAGTACAGTCTTGTACGATCAGAAAAGAATTGGGAGGGCGAATAAAAAGGGGAAGAGGGAGCGTGATGGAGTGTGCTCCCTGCCGCCGTTGGATAAGCAGCTGCCAGCAGAAAGTCGTATAATCCTAGCTCACTTATTTGTTACATAGTTTAATTCTTAATTTCTTTGCGTGTTTTTGGTACCTGCATTGTTTAATTCATAAATTCATGGCGTATCATAGTATTTGAGAGTGTAGCATCGCGTTTTAGTACCTGAATAGTGTAAAATCGCGTAGTCTCCTTCCGCCGCTGAGCAGTGTGCCAGCAGTGCTCAAGTAGCAGCATTACTGCATTTATTAGGCAACCTTGTATTTTAATAACCGTTTAAATTTTGTGTCGATTTGTTTGTGCTCTCTGTAGATTAGTTCAGATGTTCTTTGCACAACAATTTTTAGCATGGATAGGGACTGCAACTGCTGTGTTCGGATGCAGACTCAGTTGGCATCCCTTCGCTCCCAGCTTCAGGCAGTGTTGGATTCGGTCACACAGCTTGAGGCTGTTGCCAATGGGCATCACTGTGGGGGTCCGGATGGGGGTTTGTCGGGGACGGTCAGCTCGTCCCACGCATCCCCCAATCGGACTATGGCTGTGGCTGCCCAGGATAGTGCCCGCACTGAGGCTGACCCCTCACTCGTGGAAGAGTGGGAGGTCGTCTCGAGGTGTGGCAGGGAGCTGAAGACATTCCAGAGGGCTGAACGGAAGTCCTCTCCAGTTTGTCTGACGAACCGGTTTCAGGCTCTGTCTCAGGCTGATACTGATCTTCGGCAGGACATGGCTGCTTGTACTGTTCCAGAGGTTGCCCCTCAGTCTGCAAGATCCGGGCGGTCGCAGAGGGGAGGTGGGAGCTCCAACGACAGGCGCGTAATGGGGCCCCTTAGGGATATGGCAGCAAGAGAGGGGAAGAAAACCAATGTGCACCCCGTGTGCATACCGGGGGGAGTCATTCCAGATGTGGAAAGGGTCCTTCCGGATGCCATGAAGGGTACAGGGTGCACCCATCTGCAGGTGGTCGCTCATGTCGGCATCAATGATGTGTGTCGCTATGGATCGGAGGAAATCCTCTCTGGCTTCCGGCGGCTATCTAATTTGATGAAGACTGCCAGTCTCGCTAGCGGGATGAAAGCAGAGCTCACCATCTGCAGCATCGTCGACAGGACTGACTGCGGACCTTTGGTACAGAGCCTAGTGGAGGGTCTGAATCAGAGGCTGAGACGGTTCTGCGACCGTGTGGGCTGCAGATTCCTCGACTTGCGCCATAGGGTGGTGGGGTTTCGGGTTCTCCTGGAAAGGTCAGGAGTCCACTACACGTAGCAAGCGGCTACACGGGTAGCAGGGGTTGTGTGGCGTGGACTGGGCGTTTTTTTAAGGTTAGATGGCCTCGGGCAAGTACAGAAAGGGCAACAGCCTCAAAGGGTGCGGGGCAAAGTCAGGACATGCGGGGACCAAGCAGCAGTCGGTATTGTAACTGTAAACTGTCGAAGCTGCATCAATAAAGTACCGGAACTTCAAGCGCTGATAGAAAGCACGGAAGCTGAAATCGTTATAGGTACAGAAAGCTGGATGAAGCCAGAGATAAATTCTGCCGAAATTTTTACAAAGGCGCAGACTGTGTTTAGAAAGGATAGATTGCATGCGAACGGTGGTGGCGTGTTTGTCGCTGTTAGTCAAAATGGCACTGAGCACTATGGGACTTAACATCTATGGTCATCAGTCCCCTAGAACTACTTAAACCTAACTAACCTAAGGACATCACACAACACCCAGCCATCACGAGGCAGAGAAAATCCCTGACCCCGACGGGAATCGAACCCGGGAACCCGGGCGTGGGAAGCGAGAACGCTACCGCACGACCACGAGATGCGGGCGTCGCTGTTTGTAGTAGTTTATCCTGTAGTGAAGTAAAAGTGGATAGGTCCTGTGAATTATTATGGGTAGAGTTTATGCTCAACATATGAACTACGTTAATAATTGGCTCCTTTTACCGACCTCCCGTCTCAGCAGCGTTAGTGGCAGAACAACTGAGAGAAAATTTGGAATACATTGCACATAAATTTTCTCAGCATGTTATAGTCTTAGGTGGAGATTTCAATTTACCAGATATAGATTGGGACACTCAGATGTTTAGGACATGTGGTAGGGACAGAGCATCGAGTGACATTATACTGAGTGCACTATCCGAAAATTACCTCGAGCAATTAAACAGAGAAACGACTCGTGGAGATAACATCTTGGACCTACTGATAACAAATAGACCCGAACTTTTCGACTCTGTACGTGCAGAACAGGGAATCAGATCAAAACGAAAATTTCTGTTCCGACACTGACAATGTTGAGTGTTTATGGAAAAGTTCAAGGCAATCGTAAAATGCGTTTTAGACAGGTACGTGCCGAGTAAAACTGTGGGGGACGGCAAAAACCCACCGTGGTTCAACAACAAAGTTAGGAAACTACTGCGAAAGCAAAGAGAGCTTCTCTGCAAGTTTAAAAGCAGCCAAAACCTCTCTGACAAACAGAAGCTAAACGATATCAAAGTTAGCGCAAGGAGGGCTATGCGTGAAGCATTCAGTGAATTCGAAAGTAAAATTCTATGTACCGAGTTGACAGAAAATCCTAGTAAGTTCTGGTCTTACGTTAAATCAGTAAGTGGCTCGAAACAGCATATCCAGACACTCCGGTATGATGATGGCATTGAAACGGAGGATTCCACGCGTAAAGCTGAAATACTAAACACCTTTTTCCAAAGCTGTTTCACAGAGGAAGACCGCACTACAGTTCCTTCTCTAAATCCTCGCACAAACGAAAAACTGGCTGACATCGAAATAAGTGTCCAAGGAATAGAAAAGCAACTGGAATCACTCAACACAGGAAAGTCCACTGGACCTGACGGGATACCAATTCGATTCTACACTGAGTACGCGAAAGAACATGCCCCCCTTCTAACAGCCTTATACCGCAAGTCTCCAGAGAAACGGAAGGTTCCAAATGATTGGAAAAGAGCACAGGTAGTCCCAGTCTTCAAGAAGGGTCGTCGAGCAGATTCGCAGAACTATAGACCTATATCTATGACGTCGATCTGTTGTAAAATTTTAGAACATGTTTTTTGCTCGCGTATCATGTCGTTTTTGGAAACCCAGAATCTACTCTGTAGGAATCAACATGGATTCCGGAAACGGCGATCGTGTGACACCCAACTCGCTTTATTTGTTCATGAGACCCAGAAAATATTAGACACAGGCTCCCAGGTAGATGCTATTTTCCTTGACTTCCGGAAGGCGTTCGATACAGTTCCGCACTGTCGCCTGATAAACAAAGTAAGAGCCTACGGAATATTAGACCAGCTGTGTGGCTGGATTAAAGAATTTTTAGCAAACGGAACACAGCATGTTTTTATTAATGGAGAGACGTCTACAGACGTTAAAGTAACCTCTGACGTGCTACAGGGGAGTGTTATGGGACATTTGCTTTTCACAAGATATATAAATGACCTAGTAGATAGTGTCGGAAGTTCCATGCGGCTTTTCGCGGATGATGCTGTAGTATACAGAGAAGTTGCAACATTAGAAAATTGTAGCGAAATGCAGGAAGATCTGCAGCGGATAGGCACTTGGTGCAGGGAGTGTCAACTGACCCTTAACATAAACAAATTTAATGTATTGCGAATGCATAGAAAGAAGGATCCTTTATTGTATGATTATAGGATAGCGGAACAAACACTGGGAGCAGTTACTTCTGTAAAATATCTGGGAGTATGCGTGCGAAACGATTTGAAGTGGAATGATCATATAAAATTAATTGTTGGTAAGGCGGGTGCCAGGTTGAGATTCATTGGGAGAGTCTTCAGAAAATGTAGTCCATCAACAAAGGAGGTGGCTTACAAAACACTCATTCGACCTATACTTGAGTATTACTCATCAGTGTGGGATCCGTACCAGATCGGGTTGACGGAGGAGATAGAGAAGATCCAAAGAAGAGCGGTGCGTTTCGTCACAGGGTTATTTGGTAACCGTGATAGCGTTACGTAGATGTTTAGCAAACTCAAGTGGCAGACTCTGCAAGAGAGGCGTTCTGCATCGCGGTGTAGCTTGCTGCCCAGGTTTCGAGAGGGTGCGTTTCTGGATGAGGTATCGAATATATTGCTTCCCCCTACTTATACCTCCCGAGGAGATCACGAATGTAAAATTAGAGATATTCGAGCGTGCACGGAGGCTTTCAGACAGTCGTTCTTCCCGCGAACACCGTACGCGACTGGAACAGAAAAGGGAGGTAATGACAGTGGCACGTAAAGTGCTCTCCGCCACACACCGTTTGGTGGCTTGCGGAGTATAAATGTAGATGTAGATGTAGATAAAGAAGAAGAAGAAGAAAATGATGGGTGAAATGCTGAAGTGAATAAAGAATTCTCTTCATTGAATGAAACACGAAAATTTCTTGTTTCTTCTCGACACAGGAGGGCTACGGTACGATGCCGGCAAGGGGGACCTGAAGACCAAATGTGAAAGTTTTCGCAGAATTTATAGCCGTGATGTGAGTGTATGCATACATTTGTACTGCAGAATGTTGCTTTCAAGCCGCCATTCTATCAAACTATCGTGAGCAATTCATTTTTAAGTACGGTGACGAAAGCACCACCCAGAATTTTATGAGTAGCAGTCCAGATCACCCAGACAATCGCTATCTTCGCCCTTGATTGCCAAAGATCTTTTAGCAAACTGAAATCATACTTTCGTACCCAGAGCATCTATGGGACGATACTGGCTCAGTGAAGTTGTTTTGCTTAGTATTGAAACAGAAGAGGCAGAAAGTGTCATTTTGACAGAGTGACTGATTAATTTGCGTCGAAAGCACGAAAATAATTGGTTTTACTGGGACAACTGTGAGTACGATAATGTTATAGTGAAGTTATAAAACTTTTATTTATTCCGGTTGAAGCAAGTATAATTCAATAATTCGCTGCGACAAAAGTGCATCTTGTGTACCTTACGTTATTGTCGTCATGCCTATGAGAAAAAGTAATCTATAGAGGTGTACAGTTACAAAAATAGAACTAATAATTTTTATCGTCTTGAATTTTCTCAAAAACAGGACGATTTCCTTCTTGGTTGCAGCTTTAATTTTTGTTAGTGAATAGATTGGGGACATTGTTAGAGGGTACACTCAACTTTTTATGTTAAAAAAACAACAGAATTACCAAGCACTGAGAAAAATAATCATCATAACTTCTGGATGGTATGCGTTAGGACGTTCAAACTGCACGGTTGGCTGCATGTTGGCGATTAGTGTGCACACTGTTGTTTGGTTTAGCTACGAAGCCCATTTTCATTTGGATGGGTTCGTCAATAAGTAAAATTGGCTCATTTAGGGGACTGAGAATTCGCATTTCGCGAACGGGTGACTCTGTGGTGTGCAATGTCTAGCCGCACGGAGTGGCCACGCTGTTTAAGGCGTCATGTCACGGACTGCGCGGCCCCTCCCACCGGAGATTCGGGTCCTCCCTGGGGCATGGGTGTTTGTGTTGTTCTTTGCATAAGTTAGTTTAAGTAGTGTTTAAGTCTAGGTACCGATGACCTAGGCAGTTTGGTCCCTTAGGAACTCACATTTGAATATTATTTGCAACGTCCAGCCACGGAATAATCGGTACGATATTCCGTGATGGCACGGTGACTACCGAACGCAACGTGAAGGTTTTGGAAGATGATTTCAACCCCATTACCGAAAGTGACCCTGATTTCGTCAAAATGTGGTTCATGGAAGACACATTTGGGCCCCATCGAAGCAGGAGAGTGTCGGATGTCCTGGAGGAGCACTTTGGGGCCGCATTATGGCTCTGGGATACCCAGAGGCCACTGGCATGGGCCTCGATTTGCCGCCATATTCTCCGGATCTGAACACATGCGACTCCTCTTTGTGTGGCTTTATTAAAGACAAAGTGTACAGCAATAACCCCAAAACCATTGCTGAGCTGAAAACAGCCGGAGGTCATCGACAGCATCGATGTTCCGACACTTTAAGCGGATCATGCAAAATGTCTCTATTCGTCTACGTCACATCACCACCAATGACGGCAGGCATATCGAATATGTCATAACCTAAACCTGTAGTGACGTTTACATGTTGAATGAAGTGTGTACACCCCGTAGTTTGTAACTAATTTACCTTTTTTTCATATCGTTCAATAATTGTCACCCTGTATCCAACTGTACTTTACCGCGTTTTACGCGTAGGAACTTTACTTTAAATTTTGGGTTTTCTGTTGCCAAAGAACACAATAACTAATTAGTGATCCTTACTAGTAAAAATAATGACAACATCTAAGTATTTTTAATTATTTGACTTTTGGATTGCTGCAGTTTCAAAGCACTGTACAAAGTTAAACGGTTTCATTTGTTTGGAATTTGTAATTGAATGTTCTTTACGAAACGGGTAACCAAAGAGTGCAAGAGTTAATGTTACTCTTTCGAAAAATGATCTGGTTTTATTGGGGGATTCAAATGTAGGAAACCAATAAAGATGAATGACAGGAAGGTGAAACTTACGATGAAACAAAAGACTGGCAGGAGGATGTGGTTGTGGTGAGGGGACGCGAAGTCGAAGTTTGTCAGTTATTCCGTTAACGCCACTGTGGGCAACATACCCAAGCTAAGTGAACCTGTGGTTTAATGCGTTTATAATTACTTTGTTCTTGTATTATGTTTAATTTAAACTTCACCTGTGTTATAAACTGGTCTGCTTATTCGCTAATCGCTTGTACAACCCACCATCTAGTCCTCTCGCTCTAACTGAAACTGCCCAACGTTTCGATGCCGGCACAGTAAGGACACACAGGAAAACAGACTGGAAGTATATAATGTAGACTAAATAATTTAATAATGAATTCCAATCAATTTTCATGCCTGCTTACTAAAAAAGGGACGATGATTAACTCCAAGCAGTGTGGACAGAACACAAGTAGTGTTCCAGTTTCAGAGCTGATTCATTTTGTTCTTGAGGTGTGCGGGAATGACACAGACATCTGGTGGCGTTAATGAACATCATTTGGCAGACAACACGCGTTTAGCATGCGTAGGAAGCCAGGTTAATTTTTCGTAGCCACATGTTTAGAGAAAGTCGCCAATGTCGGCCTTGCTGCAACCGAGTCTTTAAAGCAAAAGGTTGGCGTGTTAATCATGGTAGATCTTCAGCACCAGCTAGTTTATCAGTGTCCTGCGATACTTCGATAAAAGTAAAAATGAAGAAAGGCCACTG
The DNA here is from genome assembly GCF_023897955.1 of Schistocerca gregaria. Taxonomy (NCBI): domain Eukaryota; kingdom Metazoa; phylum Arthropoda; class Insecta; order Orthoptera; family Acrididae; genus Schistocerca; species Schistocerca gregaria. The sequence goes on from NC_064931.1 coordinate 546,936,218, forward strand.
CCAACAGTCAGCGGTGTTTTACTGCAAGGACTGGCGTACTGCAAGATTTTCTTACGCTGACTTTTACGACAGTCGGCAGCGTATAAATCTGGCGATACAGCGACTAATGAAGTCTCAGAGGAATAGAACCGAGTCATGCACCTGGCTGCAGGTATATAAAACATACAGTACTGTATTAGAGTACCAAAGAGAGTTTCTCCTAAATACTAATATAGGTTCATTGAGAAGGCGTTATTCGGTTCTTTCAGTCTCATTACTCAAAACAGAGACAGAACTTTAACGTCCTTTCTCTTAACACGACGTTAAAGAATACAGAAAAAGAAAATTCCTCAGAATGCATTAGCATTTATTTTCTTGGCACACTAAAACTGTGCCCCAGACCAGAAATCTGCTTTTCACGAATGCTGTTCTTCACTGAGAAATTTGCGCTGTTAGTCGTGCCCTACGGATTAGCTCACAGACTTCTGCGATGTCTTTCTATTTACCTGGAAGAAAATAGGAGAAAATGATCACTTGTGGCACCATGCCGCATTATAATTCCCGTATTAAATTGCTTTTCTGCCGGCCAGGGTGGCCGAGCGGTTCTAGGCGCTAAAGTCTGGAACCACGCGACCGCTACGGTCGCAGGTTCGAATCCTGCCTCGAGCATGGATGTGTGTGACGTCCGTAGGTTAGTTAGGTTTAAGTAGTTCTTAGTTATAGGAGACTGATGACCTCAGAAGTTAAGTCCCATAGTGCTGAGAGCCATCTGAACCATCTAAATTGCTCTTCTAGTGGAAAAATAACTTTGCAAGTAGTATTGCATAGATTTTTTTAAAAAAATTTTCCTTCACTGTGGATACAGAAAGAGGCAGTTCTAAAAGACAGGTGTCACTTATTTTGAGAAAACTCAGTCACTGAGGTCCAACAAACCACATACGAAATCCCTTGGTTACAGCGATCTGGATTTCAACAGTCATCCGCTTTATTTAACACGTCGACACAATATGTGTACATTTTGCCTACGTTGTGAAATGAAATGAAGTGACGCTGTGATATTGGTGGCTGGGAGTCACCATCTGCGGAAGTTCAGCAGCCGAGTTGCATGTCTTTTCAGTACCAACCTTAGACCTTGGGTCAATGAAACCCCACACTGCTCTAAGCAATCGTGTGGTGGTTAGCTGCTCTTTACGTTTTACCGATTGCTTCCAGTTTGAAACACATGAGGGTTAACGTACCGTCGGAACACTGAAGTGCAATCGATTTAAATTTTGATAAGTATATTGAATGAACTTCTGACATTACGTTGGATGTGGGTTGTGTGAAGTATTGTCGCCAGCTGACGACCAGTCACGGCTTTGGCTCTTTGGATGGTTAGTCCTTATCAGCGTCTGAAACTGCAGCCGACGACATATTCAACGTCTACATCTACATGTGCATGGATCCTCTGCAAATCACACTTAAGTCCCTGACAGAGGGTTCACCGAACCACCTTCACAATAATTCTCTACTATTCCAATCTCGATAAGCGCGTGGAAACAACGAACAGCCATATCTTTCCGTACGAACTCTGCTTTCCCTTATTTTATTGTGATAATCGTTTCTCCCTATACAGGGCGGCGTCAACAAAATATTTCCACATTCGGAAGAGAAAGTAGCTGATCAAACTTTCGTGAGCAGATTCCACAGCAACGAAATGCGCCTTGTTTTAGTGATGTCCACACCAAATCCTGCATCATGTCAGTGACCGTCCCTCCCCTATTTTGCGATAATACAAAACGTGATGGTTGCTCTTGTTTGAACTTTTTCGATGTACTCCGTTAACCCTATCTGGTAAGTATCTCACACGGCACAGCAGTACTCCACAAAAGTGGACGGACAAGCGTAGCGTAGTCAATCTCTTTAGTAGATCTGCCAGTACACCGCAGTCTTTGGTTTAACTTGCCCACAATGTGTTCTTTCCAGTTTAAGTTCCTCGTAATTGTAATTCCTAGGTATTTAGTTGACTTTTCGGCCTTTAGATTTGAGTGATTTATCGTATAACCGATGTTTAACGGATCCCTTTTGCACTCATGTGGATGACCTCACACTTTTCATTATTTAGGGTCAATTGCCAATATTTTCACCGTACAGTTATCTTTTCTAAATCGTTTTGCAATTTGTTTTGATCTTCTGATGTCTTTACAAGACCATAAACGATAGCGTGATCTGCACAACAACCTAAGACCGTTATTTACATTGTCTCCTAAATCGTTTATACAGATAAGAAACAGCAGAGGGCCTAAAAAACTATCTTTGGGGACGCCGCAGATCACTTCTATGTTACTGGACGACTTTCTGTCAGTTACTACGAACTGTGATCTCTTTGACAGGAAATCACGAATCCAGTCACATAACTCAGACGATATTTCATAAGCACGCAATTTCACTACAAGCCGTGTGTGTGGTAGTGTCAAAAGCTTTCTAGAAATCTAGAAAAACTTCCTGTGAGGAAAGAGATTGTTGTGTTCCACAACAACGATGTTTTCTAAATCCGTGTTGACAGTGTGTGACTAGACCGATGTAATTCATAATGTTCGAAAGCAATGTATGTTCCAAAATCCTGCTGCATATAGACGTTAATTTTGTCGATTATTACTACTACCTTTCTTGATTACTGGTGTGACGTGTGTAACTTTCCGTTCTTTGGGTACGGATCTTCTTTCGAGCGAGCGGTTGTATATGATAGTTAAGTACAGAGCTATTATACCAGCACACTCTAAAAGGAACCTAACTGGTATACAGTCCGGACCGGAAGACTTGCTTTTGTTAAGTGACTTAAGTTGCTTCACGACTACTTTTATGTTACTTATGTTTGCAGCCGTTCTCTCTTTGTCTCACTCCCACGTGTACGTATGTATTGCATACCGTTCTCCTTACAAACATGTTATCTACCTGCTATTCTTACGTCAAAAACACTACACACACCTGTGATCTCTATCACACGAAGTTCCCCCTTTAGGTAGCAACCATTATCTGTTTGGGTGACTAACATTTCCACAAGGAAACCACCATTACCCTATGAAAGCACGTATCTCTCTATTTGACATACAAGATTGCATATACTCTATAAAAATGCGTGTTCTCTAGTAATCGTTCTCTCTCTCTCTCCCTCTCTCTCTCTCTCTCTCTCTCTTCTCTCTCTCTGTCTCTCTCTCTCTCTGTCACACACACACACACACAGTGAGTGAAAGTAAAAACAAACAATATATAAAAATAATAATTATATTACACAAAAATTTTCACAAAGAAAGTTCACAATTTATACTGTCACACGCAGTGAAAATATATGTATTTAATTCACATTTTACGTCATATTCCACACTTTTTACAGCATTCTATTGCAAGTAGTAGTTTCTTGTAATTCGAAAAAATATTTGAAAGAAATCCATCACACTATCGAGACCTCATTGCTGTATTTGCATTAACGAAATCGAAACAGCTCTGACTATTCTTCTGCTGGCCAGCTGTATACATTATGAATAATATATTTTTAATGTAGCAACCGATCAGCTTCTATAGGAACAGAAACACGACTTTGTAGTAAATGCATTCACACCTATCGTACACTGCAAAAACAACATAGTATTTTGTAAAGCACTCTCTCCGAAACCAGTGTATTATTCTCTCATTCACTTCTGTTACAGCGTTTAGATCATTTTATGTGAAAACTGAACACACTGGCAAGTAGAACAAGGTGTCACAAAAGTCTTCTTTTAGAGATCTAATACTAATAACTATTATTCTTCCACTGCGTGATACTTTGTGAAGGAAACTAACATTTTTATATACACAAGCAATTAAATGTCAATATTTTCAAAATCGGTTGTGTTTCTATTACTCTCTCCTCCATGATACATTACTCACACGTTACTTTTGTTGAGGGAGTCGAGTTAGGCGAGAGTGATGTCGGAGGATTATCTTCCAGTCCTTCAGATGTATCAGCACTGTTGCACCAAATTCGGTGATGACGAATTTTGCGCTCACTATAGGATGGCGTCACTCTTTCATCAACGCCGACAGTGTTACACTGCATACTGCACTCCCCAGACCTTCACGTTTTGTAACATGGAGTACCTGCTTTCATGTATCAGAACAAATAATTGATAAGCAAGATATATACGCATAGGTTCTTATTATATTCTTAATGCTCTTGCACTGTTTTTGGGAGCCTGCGAATGTGATGATATCGTTTACTTTTCAACGGTTCAGAAGTAAGTGAAAGCTTCCTTGCGAGTCGGGTACCTGAATCTCCCTCCTAAGTCAGCAGGAATTTCTTATCTCGTGTGCTCAATCAGAGATTCCGCAATCACATTCCCGGAAATGCATGTTTCCCACAAACACTAAGCATGAGGAAACATATAAACCTAAGCAAATCGAGACTTGTTTTCCGAGACAAGTAAAAACGAGTTGAAATTTTCTCCCCGAGGTTTGCTAAGGCTTATTACACTCAGTTTCCCCCAACTTCCAGTCTCCAGAAGCAAATGGAGGCATTCTGCGGTAAAAAAATCATGGTGAACCAGTTTTAAAAGATCAGTATTTATTTGTACTATCGAGAGAGAATTTACATCAATGCGTGAATTTTAATTACGAGTATCAGCCAGCTACACTGCTCTTTAAATGGTTTGGCAATATGCCGAAATGGGTTCATCGTGAATACAAAAACCATTTAAAGAGCAGTATAACTGGCTGATATTCGTAATAATCATGTCATTAAAATTTTTGCACTTCGGGCGCCAAACAACAAAAGCGTTGATAATTATTCAGTGCAGCAGCATGTGTCTTATCAGTGTCAGTAGACATGTTGCTGTTCTTGCGAGAGCAGATCATATGCGCGTCTGCCTTGAAGCTGTGGGACAGATATACATGATTATAGGCCTGTAGCGTTAATTTCAATCTGTTGTAGAATTATGGAGCATGTTTTATGGTCAAGAATTATGACGTTTTTGGAGAACGAAAATACACTACTGGCCATTAAAATTGCTACACCAAGAAGAAGTGCAGATGATAAACGGGTATTCATTGGACAAATGTATTATACTAGAACTGACATGTGATTATATTTTCACGCAATTTGGGTGCATAGATCCTGAGAAATCAGTACCCAGAACAACCACCTCTTGCCGTAATAACGGCCTTGATACGCCTGGGCATTGACTCAAACAGAGTTTGGATGGTGTGTACAGGTACAGCTGCCCGTGCATCTTCAACACGATACCACAGTTCATCGAGTAGTGACTGGCGTATTGTGACGAGCCAGTTGTCGGCCACCCTTGACCAGACGTTTTCAATTGGTGAGAGATTTGGAGAATGTGCTGGCCAGGGCAGCAGTCGAACATTTTCTGTATCCAGAAAGGCCCGTACAGGACCTGCAACATGCGGTCGTGGGTTATCCTGCTCAACTGTAGGGTTTCGCAGGGATCGAATGAATGCTAGAGCCACGGGTTGTAACACATCTGAAATTTAACGTCCACTGTTCAAAGTGCCGTCAATGTGAACAAGAGGTGCCCGCGACTTGTAACCAATGGCACCCCATACCATCACGCCGGGTGATACGCCAGTATGACGATGAAGAATACACGCTTCCAATGTGCGTTCACCGCGATGTCGCCAAACACGGATGAGACCATCATGATGATGTAAACAGAACCTGGACTCATCCGAAAAAATGACGTGTTGCCATTCGTGCACCCAGGTTCGTCGTTGAGTACACCATCGCAGGCGCTCCTGTCCGTGATGCAACGTCAAGGGTAACCGCAGCCATGGTCTCCGAGCTGATAGTCCATGCTGCTGCAAAGGTCGTCTAACTGTTCGTGCAGATGGTTGTTGTCTTGCAAACGGCCCCATCTGTTGACTCAGGGATCGAGACGTAGCTGCACAATCTGTTACAGCCATGCGGATAAGATGCCTGTCATGTCGACTGCTAGTGATACGAGGCCGTTGGGATCCAGCACGGCGTTCCGTATTACCCTCCTGAACATACCGATTCCATATTTTTCTAACTGTCATTGGATCTCGACCAACGCGAGCAGCAATGTCGCGATGCGATAAACCGCAATCGTGATAGGCTACAATCTGACCTTTATCAAAGTAGTAAACGTGAAGGTACGCATTTCTCCTCCTTACACGAGGCATCGCAACAACTTTTCACCAGGCAACGCCGGTCAACTGCTGTTTGTGTATGAGAAATCGGTTGGAAACTGTCCTCATGTCAGCACGTTGTAGGTGTCGCCACCGGCGCCAACCTTGTGTGAATGCTCTGAAAAGCTAATCGTTTGCATATCACAGCATCTTATTCCTGTCGGTTAAATGTAGAACGTCATCGTCGTGGTGTAGCAATTTTAATGGCCAGTAGTGTATCTTCTATAGAAATCAACACGGATCCTAACTAAACTCAGTTCTTTCTGTTCCTCCCTGAACCCACAGAGCGCCAGACAACGGCTCTAAGGTTGATGCCGTGTACTTTGACTTCAGGATGTAGTGCCTGTTCCTTAGGAAACGCATGTGTGTGCGAAGAAACATTGCATCGTTCTTCTGAACAACTCAGGTAGCGCAGAATCGTATAAATCAGCATTGGGCGACTCCAATGTGCTAACCACTGCCCCACTTCACTCGGTAGTGTTATTTGAAGCCAAAAGATAACTACACCAAAACTTCTTAATTAGTATTAATGTTTGAATAATCCAGTGCCCTAGCTCTAAGTCTGCAAGTATTGGACCCACAAAATAGCTTAACTTAACTATCGTTCCGAAACCGTCAGTTGTAAAAATATATTAATGTACAATCACTATACTATAAAGTACGTCACTTTTGAAGTAGCTCATTTCTGTAGTCACTAAAATGTCGGAAATTTACAGGAACACGTTTTTGAGTGGAAATATAATCATATATAACTGATTCGTTTTCTAAATATCTTGAAATACGGCACTAATGAAGCAACCAAAATATTCGAAGTTTTTACAAGTTGGAAGATTCCACTTTATTTTAAAAAATTCTAAGATTTTCTTTATGCGATGCTGAAAATGTCGATAAGGCTTCCATCAACAAACGAACATTACTAAATACAATGGAACATCTTCACTGTCAAAATAGACAATTATTTCAGCAAGAGAACGCTTAGGTGCCGCTGTAGTTAATATTATGCTGTTCCGGTAGCCAAGTCAGAGTTCAAAGACTTGTTGATGAAGCTACCCACATATGCGTATTGGACTGAGACCTAGAATTCACCTGAAACGGGCCATCCAGCAGATAGGTAACGCACTCTACGCGCCACTGCAGCACGCGGGATCAATGATTTCGCAGCGCAGTGTTGTTATCATACTGCTACGTGGAGTTATCGAGACGAAAGCAAGGATCACGGGGTCGCGGGTTCAATTCCCGGCCGGGTTGGGGATTTTATCTGCCCTGGGACTGGGTGTTTGTGCTGTCCTCGTCATTTCATCATCATCATCAGCAGCAGCAGCAGCAGCAGCAGCAGCATCCCACGAAAGCAAGGTACAGTCTGAAGCGGTGAAAGTGTACCTAAACCTACTCCCTAGCACGAACAAACGTGTCACGGAACTAACGAGTCCAAATTACTACGAATCACTACCGTCGTCGTTACGCCTTCACTTCGAAAGACACTCTGGAGAGGTGTCACATTTAAGCCAGGTCATTATCGAGTACTCAGCTGGTCATGAACTGCTGCCCATCGCTTTTCACCCCTTTGCTGAAAATTTATTCCAACACAAGGTTCCAAACTGTAACTTAGTCGAGCGCTATGGCCTTGAGGTTGATGATTACAGAGGCGGTACGTGCTAAGTGGTTCACACAGAAAAGAAAAAAAAGAGAAATAAGAAAAATATAGCCCGAGAACACTTTACTTTCAATTATAAGGCCTGCGCAGTGTGTGATGACGTGGCGGTTGGTAGCTGGCAGCTGGCTACCACCTTCGCAGTTGTGTCTGCTGCCAGACGGGTACACCTGACACAACAAAGTAACTGAAATACGCCGCTGAGTCAGTTCACAGCCTGTACCGGAAACACTTTTACAAACTTGGGAGCGGATTCCTCTCTCTAAATCATGAAAATAATCCATATAAAAGTAACTCCATCAGTTCCTTCGTTCGTGAAATTTTAATGAAAGTCTATTTTGCAATATTCTCAATTCATAAACCCAGAACACGTATTGATAATTATCTCATGTTGTTTCTATACGCGTATTGATAATTAAAGATTACTTAGAGGACTCAGAGTAGCAGTTAGCAATGAAAGGGGATAACTACAACACCCTGTTACGTTACAGTAAATAGCCACAATGTAACGATTTTACGAGAAAACCATGAGCCAAGATATATAGTTCTCCTGAGTTCAGTATCTCATTAATCATGGGGGGATGCTGTTGCATTTTTCGGGCCTAGAGTCAGTTTTACGAATAGACTGGAGTTAGTGTAAGGCAAATAGCAACATGTTTATCGTTCAGGACTCACGAGCTGTTGTCAAAAATGGTTCAAATGGCTCTGAGCACTATGGGACTTAACTACTGTGGTCATCAGTCCCCTAGAACTTAGAACTACTTAAACCCAACTAACCTAAGGACATCAAACAAATACATGGCCGAGGCAGGATTCGAACCTGTGACCGTAGCGGTCACGCGGTTCCAGACTGTAGCACCTAGAACCGCACGGTCACCTCTGCCGGCGAGCTGTTGTCCTTAGTGTGTGCAGCCATGAAGAACAAAACTATGTTTGTATTGTAAGTTATACTATGAACTAACCTCGTATTCGGACGTATGGAATTTACTCTGTCCGGCCATCCTGATTTAGGTTTTTCCTACATCATTTCAGGCAAATGCCGTGATGGTGCGTTCATCAGGGCCACGGACGACCACCTATCCTATCCTATCCTCATAAAAGCATACTTATTTATTCTGTGTATATCTATACTTTTGAGGTACTTGTTTTCATTGTATTATAATGACAAATCCTATATCATTGTAAGACGATCCCTCGAGGAATGAATGAATAAATAAATAAATTACATACATAACATCTGCGAGCGGATTAAATTCCTCACGAAAAATTTCATACTAGATCTCAGCAGCAGTTGAAGGTAGATGTGTGGGCTGTAATTGCAGATGACAGTCTAGTAGGTCCCTCAACGCGTTTTGCATGTTTGTGGACTTTATTTAGAACAGAATGTTCTTCCAGAATAAGGCCCTGTATATAAGCGGAAGCTTGATGTTTTATACGTTATGGATCTCCAGCAAATTTCAGTCACATTGTTCGAGACGCACGGGACGGTGTCTGTCATGTCTGTCATGTCCCATTCTCCCGACCTCAGTTACGTCGATTTTTGAGGGCGAATTACAAAATTTGCTTTACTCTATATAGCAGACATTCGTAAAATAGATACTTCATCAGCGTATCGTTGAAGCCTGCGAATCTACTCGAAACCTTCCGTGAGTATCTGAAAGTGTGCGACACTGCATAATCCGACTAGTGAATGTCTGTGTAAAAGGAAGCGGAAGACATTCTGAACGTTTGTTATGAGTTTATGATTTGAAAAATGGTCTTTCGTTTGTGACTCAAAAGAATTTTCAGTTTTTTGTATGGAATTTGCTTCTTTTTTGATGGGAGGAACCAGTCTCCAAAGTTTTTAAAGTATTTTAGATAAACCCCTATAAAACGACGAAATGGTGTTGTATACTGTAACGTTGTGGTAACAAAGTTGTTCCACCCACCGCTTGCGCTTCATTACTATGCTAACGACAGAAGACCTTTTAACTATATTGGAATTGAAATTGTAAATTACTTTACTCCCTTGCTTCCTTTATAATTGGAATTACCTTGCTACAAGCGTAATATATTTTCTATCACGCAATATGGCAGTGTTAAAAGATGTTAGACACATATTTAGGAACACTAGAGTGTAAATCCATTGCTAGTCGTTCTAGTTTGACTTTACGTTGATTCCTTGTGCTTTTACAGGCGAAAGCTCTGGTTTTTTTTCCAACAAGGCAAAGAAAGATTCTTTTCTCAGAACAAGTAATGCTTCGTTTCTAATGGCCTCACCGTCAATGCAAAGTACGTGCCTCAGACAAAATAAATGCATGCACACATACTTGAGTTGACTGTTGCTATTTACTACGCAAATGAAAGACCTAGCAGAAAACGTAGAAACCTACATCAGCCACCTCGAGGAGGACGGTGAGACCGTGTGATGTGTCTGAAATTCCGAGAGCAGATGTTCCAAGTTGGGACAAGATATATATTACTTTTCAACGCTTTTCTCCACACACATTTCGAGTGATCTAAACTGCAAAATTGTATGATAGGGCTTACACAGAGGTGGACAGATAGTCATTCTTGACTTACCATTGGAAATTGATATATGATTATACACTGTACACCAGACCCAGTAAGGATGTGTATATCAGTGTCTGTTATATGTCCATTCATGAATAAGACGGATTTTAGGAAACTGTAACAAACCTTCTTTGCGGATTAACTCACTAAATGGATTACTACTTTATTTGTAACCTCATTTACATTATTAGATCGCGGTAACCTACTAGCCGGCCGCTGTGGCCGGGTGGTTATAGGTGCTTCAGTCCGGAACCGCGCAGCTGCTACGGTCGCAGGTTCGAAGCTTGCCTCGGGCATGGATGTGTGTGATGTCCTCAGGTTGGTTTGGTTTATGTAGTTCTGAGTTCTAGGGGACTGATGACCTCAGAAGTTAAGTCCCATATTGCTTAGAGCCATTTTTTTCTTTTGAAACCCTGCTATCTATAAATTCTGAGCATAACCTATGATTGTACTGAGACAGGCGTGGAAATAAGGAAAGTATTCTACGTAAGTGGCGTAATTTTCTCTTACTTTGATTATGCCGTTCTCAGGAGATACTAATGCTTCCCATAGGCAGACGTCGATTGAAAGGAAATTAAGTGATACGAAACACATCTTTATTTTGACTGTTTCCCTAAAATTTTGTATTTTCGCAATAACCATACATCAAAATATGAGCCTACTTTGTAGCTCAACAACGTAAAATACGCACCTGTTGCTTTAGCATTCTGGTACAGACAATAAGAAACTTCCTGTGTTGATGCGAAAAGCTAATATCCGTACAGTTCCTCGGTCGATACATGGCCGATTGGATAACTTGGGATAAAGTATATTTCGCTCTTATTGAATCTCGTCTTCTTTCCTGTGTCGTAACTGAGGCCTTGACTCTGCATGTGTATCAGAGATATTCAGCTTAAACTGAGGGGAAAGTTCTGTCCCTCTCTCTCTCTCTCTCTCTCTCTCTCTCTCTCTCTCTGTGTGTGTGTGTGTGTGTGTGTGTGTGTGTGTGCGCGCATGTGGAAAGAAGTTCACTTACCTACTCAGTTTTGGATGTTCTTCGTTTGTCATTGATTATTTATTGCGTACTTGAGGTGGGAACGGAGTAACATGTGGGTATAAGCGCAAAACGCTTGAAAAGCAAAGGCGAGGGGAGCGGTTCCTCATACGGTGCGTAAACACGATTTGTGGACTGGATAGCTCCATCACAGCAAGCACTTGATGCAGTACTCTGCCAGAGGGGCTTTCCATTGGTAATGGTTTAACTGACGGATAAACAACATATGGTATCGAAATATACACATGTGCCAATGGCTCTCTTGTCTATCACGTGCTAAAAGTCATAACTGTCTTCACTACTTACTTTACCCTATTTTTCGCGTTCGGAGATCAAAGTTTTTGAGCACAAAATAGAGCTACGTCCAGTGCTTCCTTGTTTCACTAATTCATTACTACCGTGATCTCTGTGTACTCACGCCACACAGGCACGCACTTATATTGTTTAAAAACTTCCAAATACGAAATAGCTAAAATTTTAAGATAAATATATACTTAAGTTAGGATGGAACAGCTTACTTCTCTTTTTTTCCTTCCATCTTTTCACTTCAAGTGATTTTCATTTAAGGTGCATTACACACGAACTGCATACACAATTTAAATCAATTTTAAGTTTTATTAACTTTTCTGTACTTTATTCTTGACTTAAAATATTTATTGATTTCGTTGGACGTAATTTGTAATGCTTTAGGAACAAGACAGCCACAGCTACAGGCGGCAAACCACCTTACGTTGTGTAGTGGAGAGCATCACTATCATTTCCCCACTTCCTTCTTCCGTTCGCCAGTTACGTTCACCTGAATTAACCTGTGACCAGGAGTGCAATAAACAATCGGTTTTCAAACGCAAAGAGTTACTGTTATTCTCTGAAACTGTACGTCTCTCCTCATACAAGGGACGATCAAAACGTTTTCGTTTGAGGACATTGCGGGTAAATAAGCATCGACATGTAGCCAAGAGATTAGTGTGGCACTCATGTCTTTCCGACGTGCGTGCGATAAACGCGGGAACGTGAACTAAGGCGATGTTATTACCAAATGCGTCCAACCCAGACCAACGTGCAGACATCTGTCGGAGCATTAAGAACTGGGAAGCATGTCTGTCGAAAACCACCATTTTGGAACGATGCGCCAAGTTCAGTGCTCATCAAATGAACTCGAAATTACAAATGAGGGCTACCATCAGCTGTAGAACGGAATGACGACAGTGAAAATATGTGCCGGTCCGGGACTCGAACCCGGATTTCCCGCTTATCGCGAGCGGTCGCCTTACCATTTGGCTATCTGTGCACGACTCACGGCCAGACCCAGAATTCCATATGTCGTCAGGCAGGCGTCTACGACCTGTACTCGTACATCCACTATGTATATCCCCCTACATGTTGTACGTAGAAGTTGCTTAACCGGTACCGGCAGATAAAGACGGTATTGCAGTGCCTGTGTTATTCTGATTACGATGCAGACAGCCTTTGGAAATGCATGTTAAAAAATCCACACAATATTTTCTTTTGTCCCATACTTTACGAGTCATAAAAATATGGTTTTCTATAATATGCTATACGATTGTGATGGTTTTATATTTCTGTTACATTTTACAACGTTACGAACCAGAATTACCTGTATGCAAAGATTTTCTTACAGGAATGGGCTCAAATGTTTTTGCATGCGAAGCACATAAATCACTGATTTGAGGCGTGTATTTAAGGTATGCTTGTTAATGCTAACAAGTGCCTGATCTGGCGATTGTTAATCTCAATCCATGTAACTCTAAAAGAGCTGGGTACTTAAATATAATGAAGCGTGAAGAGTGAACTCTAGCTATAAGTTGTAGCTCTGTTACTGAGAACTGGAAGGAGGCCACTGTTTGATAAATGAGGGAGGTTTGGCAAACAGTGTGACGTAGCAATTATAAGCTGGCCTACTGCCAGGGACACTCGCTGCTGTATGCTCATCCACGTGTTCCTTGCCGCAGCTTCAGGCTCTTCGGCGATGAAATATTCCTCACTCGCTACAAGAAGCCAGTGTCGGAGAGGAAAAATCGACGACTTCGAGGAACTTCTGCATTTGGACGGTGAAGCTTTCCGGTTTCTGGACGCTATTGTTCTCTTCTTTATTCCTTGACTGCGTCTGCAGATTAACTTCCTTTGAAAAACACGGCTATAAATCTGCAGCAACAGGTCTACAAGATGGTGCCTACATTAATTTTCCGCTCGTGGATGCTCTTTGCAATTGTGAGCAAGAATTCAGCTGCTTACCGTTACAAAAAATGCGGGATGACTTGCGGCTATCGCTTTAGTACGCACTGTCAAGTAACTTGTAAAGCAAAACTGGGTTATTGCCTGGTGTGCACATCTACTGCCTCATACTAATTACGAAATTTAATGTCATGTGATACACCTAACTGATTTTTACTCACGGCCTAGTGAACTTAGCTCGCGTTTGAAGGTTCACAGTTCATGATTAACGTGATTTATTGATTGTAAGAGGTTTGACTTGATGAAATGTGCAACGTAATAGCACTGAGGAGCGACATTACACACACAAATCGGTGCCATTGTCAGCAGAGTGAAGAATATGTCCTGACTCAGTAGTATTGTTTTTTTTATCAGAAAAAATATTCCATAGAAGTGTGTCTTCGTAATAGCAAACGTGTGGTCTTAAATACTTGTGCGCCATAAGACATAGCGAAGTAATGAAGGAGAAAAAGAAAAATCAATCTTTGAGACTGAAATTCATAATATGAATTTCTTGTCGAAATTTAAAGAGTGTACTTATACACCCATTCGAAATGACGGTCTTACTTTTACCTGCAAGCTGATGGAGCTGATATCCTAAGCCACTCAAAAACCTACATGATTTCGCGCGGGTATCTCACTAACTCGGGAAGCAGACGCTGTTGAGCGTCGGGTCTCGGTTTTCCACCTCCTTTCGTCCTGTCCCCCTCATCGTGTGCAATTACCAGGAGCCACACAGATTCAATCTTCGTGGACCTGTACCCGATAGAGAGACGTTTCTCAGGTTTCCATTGTCCGACTAATCCGGCTTCTGTTCGATGCCCAGTAATCTTTGCGCTTTCATCAGCCAAGGGTGAGTGACAAAACTAGATGTGTAATGAGAACTCACAGCACGTAGGCCCACACGAAATTCTGTAGGGCCCATTACAGTCCACTCTACACACGTGGATAATGAATCTCTGAGGACAGAGGCATAATTAAGAAATAAATTGCTGAGTAGAAGTGGTGGTTTTACCAGTATGAGTCACGTCTGACGTCTGCTCCATAGAAATACGAAAAGCACTGTGAATGTTACCGGTATCTAAAAAATTACCAAGTGCTGACGAAAACAGTTCGTCCACGTCTTAAGAGAGAATAACAACTCCAAACCAACTTCACATTAGGTTACCGATCAATGAATACAATTCTGTCGTTGCGGTCTTCAGACCGAATACTAGTTTGATGCATCTCTCCACCCTAGTCTATCCTGTGCAGACTTCTTCATTCTGAATAGCTACAGCAGCTTTAAAATCTGCGTACACCGTTCAAGCCAGAAAAATTCTTTCCCACCACCCCTCTCTTCCATTTCCCTTCCCAAACTCAAGATTCGTTATTGTCTCAGAAGGTGTCCCATGTTCCGATCACTTCTTTTAGTAGAGTTGTGCCATAAATTTATTTCGATTCAAGACCTCCTCATTCCTCTAACTATCTAATTTTCACCATTCTTCTGTAACTTCAAATTTCAAAAGCTTCTATTCTCTTCTAGTTCAAATGGCTCTGAGCACTATGGGACTTAGCTTCTGAGGTCATCAGTCTCCTAGAACTCAGAACCACTTAAACCTAACTAACCTAAGGACATCACACACATCCATGCCCGAGCTAGGATTCGAACCTGCGACCGTAGTGGTCTCGGGCTTCCAGACTGTAGCGCCTAGAACCGCTTAGTCACTCCGGCCGGCTCTCTTAGTCTGAGCCGCCTATCGTTCACAGTTCACTTCTGTACAAGGCTAAAATCCATACAAATACCTCCAGAAACGACTTCCTAAAACTTAAATTTGCTGTGCCGAAAAAAAGGACCTTCAAGGACCGTGTTCGGTAACACCAGTGTATAATAAACGGATAGAAAAAATCGCAACACCAAAAAAAAAAAAAATATAGTTTAGAGTAACGAAATTTCGGGACTACATTTCTCCAGGTAACATATTTAAGTGATTAACATTGCAAGATCACAAGTTAATGAAATGAAATGATTGTGTGGCATAGTTGGCCATGAGAGCCCAACCGGACACGTTCGGCCGCCGGGTTGCAAGTCTTATTTCAGGCGACGCCACATTAGGCGATTTGCGTGTCGGTGATGATGAGATGAGGACAAGAGAACACCATCGTCGTCCACGGGCCGAGAAACGAACTCGGGCCTGCTGCATGGTAGGCAAACACGTTCCCACTCAGATACGCAGGCGGACATCACAGGTTAATGAAAGCGCGAGGTAAGCCGCACCAAATATGACATATTGCTACATTAGCAACCGGTGTAAACGCCAGAATGTTGAATAAAAGCATGCAAACGTACATGCATTATGTTGTACAGACGCCGGATGGCACTTTGTGAGATGGAGGCTCAAATGGCTCTGAGCACTATGGGACTTAACTTCTAAGGTCATCAGTCCCCTAGAACTTAGAACTACTTAAACCTAACTAACCTAAGGACATCAAACACATCCATGCCCGAGGCAGGAGTCGAACCTGCGACCGTAGCGGTCACGCGGTTCCAAACTGTAGCGCCTAGAACCGCACGGCCACCTCGGCCGGCGAGTGAGATGGAGGTTCCATGCCTGTTGCACTTAGACGGTCAATAGGAACTGATAATGCTGTTTGCGGATGATGTTGGAGTTGTTGTCCGATAACACTTCAAAGAGTGTATTGGGGTACAGCAGCGGTATGTGGGCGAGCGTTATCCTGTTAGGAAACACCCTTTGGAATGCTGTTCATGAATGGCAGCAGAACAGGTCTAAATATCAGAATAGCGCACAGATTTACAGTCAGGATGAGTGGGATAACGACCGAAGTGCTCCTACTGTCATACGAAATCGCACCCCGGACTATAACTCCAGCTGCAAGTCCAGTGTATTTAGCACGCAGACACATAGATTGCAGGCTCTCAATGGGCGTTATCATAACCACCGGCCATCACTGTTACCGAGGCAGCAACAACTTTCATCAGAAAACACAACAGTCTTCCACCCCACTCTTTAATGAGCTTTCGCTTGACACCACTGAAGTCGGAAGCAGTGGTTGTTTGTGGTCAGTGGATGCATCCTACAGGCGTCTGGCTCGGAGCTGTCCTCGAAGTAACCGATTTGTAACAGTGCGTTGTGTCACTGTGGCACCAAATGCTGCTGCAGATGCATTGCGATGGGCCAGAGCAATACGCCGAACGCAATCCTGTTGCCTCTCTACAGCGCGGTCTTCTTGCAACCGTACATCTTGCTGACCACCGCTGGCAGCAATCATGTCCAGTGTCTACATTCCTGCCAAGTCTTTAAGCAGTTTCGCAGAAAGAGCATCCAGCTTCTCTTAACCGTATTACACGACCTCGTTCAAACTCACTGACGTGTTGATAATGGCGAGTTTGTCGCCTTAAAGCCATTCTTGACTAACATCAACTCACAACGTCCAACCTCAAAGTAACCTAACGCTCGCGACCGTTACAGCGCGTATTTAAAACAAACCTCAGCCGAAGAATCAAGCGCAATCTGCCACGGCACTGGAGTCAGCATGGTTCCACATCCCCGTCGGTATCTTCCAGAACCTCAATTATGCTCTCCATGTACGTGTCAGGGGGTGGTTATTCAGGCTCTTGACAAGTGGTCACAATAATGTGACTGGACAGTCCGTAACTGATAACGATGGTGAGCGCCGTCAACCTTGCTTCTCTCTCTTGGAGGGCCGAACACTGCCTGTCACAAGCCAGAGTGAGAGAGAGTAATGGTGGAGCAGCTCCGAAGGTGAGTTCCGTCCATGTATGCTGACACCAAGGTGGTCTATTTACTTACGTATTTATTTCATTTCAGGATCATCTCGCAACGATATAAGAGCTGTCAGAGTAATGCAGTATACAGATATACACGTTAAGACTTGAGACTGCTCTATAAGGATAGGACAGGTGGGGCCGTGGCCTTGATGAAGGAACCTCCCGGCATTTGCCTGAAGTGATCTAGTAAAACCACAGAAAACCCATTAGGTATCCAGTCAAAGTGATCCCCATCCTCCCGAATATAAGATCAGTGCCGTAACAGCTGCACCGATTCATTCGGCTGGTCCCCGTTATGCCATTTCTTTGATTCAAACGCAGATATTTTCTGATGACTAGTAGTACAATATGGTCCAAATGGCTCTGAGCACTATGGGACTTAACATCTGAGGTCATCAGTCCCCTAGAACTTAGAACTACACTCCTGGAAATGGAAAAAAGAACACATTGACACCGGTGTGTCAGACCCACCATACTTGCTCCGGACACTGCGAGAGGGCTGTACAAGCAATGATCACACGCACGGCACAGCGGACACACCAGGAACCGCGGTGTTGGCCGTCGAATGGCGCTAGCTGCGCAGCATTTGTGCACCGCCGCCGTCAGTATCAGCCAGTTTGCCGTGGCATACGGAGCTCCATCGCAGTCTTTAACACTGGTAGCATGCCGCGACAGCGTGGACGTGAACCGTATGTGCAGTTGACGGACTTTGAGCGAGGGCGTATAGTGGGCATGCGGGAGGCCGGGTGGACGTACCGCCGAATTGCTCAACACGTGGGGCGTGAGGTCTCTACAGTACATCGATGTTGTCGCCAGTGGTCGGCGGAAGGTGCACGTGCCCGTCGACCTGGGACCGGACCGCAGCGACGCACGGATGCACGCCAAGACCGTAGGATCCTACGCAGTGTCGTAGGGGACCGCACCGCCACTTCCCAGCAAATTAGGGACACTGTTGCTCCTGGGGTATCGGCGAGGACCATTCGCAACCGTCTCCATGAAGCTGGGCTACGGTCCCGCACACCGTTAGGCCGTCTTCCGCTCACGCCCCAACATCGTGCAGCCCGCCTCCAGTGGTGTCGCGACAGGCGTGAATGGAGGGACGAATGGAGACGTGTCGTCTTCAGCAATGAGAGTCGCTTCTGCCTTGGTGCCAATGATGGTCGTATGCGTGTCTGGCGCCGTGCAGGTGAGCGCCACAATCAGGACTGCATACGACCGAGGCACACAGGGCCAACACCCGGCATCATGGTGTGAGGAGCGATCTCCTACACTGGCCGTACACCTCTGGTGATCGTCGAGGGGACACTGAATAGTGCACGGTACATCCAAACCATCATCGAACCCATCGTTCTACCATTCCTAGACCGGCAAGGGAACTTGCTGTTCCAACAGGACAATGCACGTCCGCATGTATCCCGTGCCACCCAACGTGCTCTAGAAGGTGTAAGTCAACTACCCTGGCCAGCAAGATCTCCGGATCTGTCCCCCATTGAGCATGTTTGGGACTGGATGAAGCGTCGTCTCACGCGGTCTGCACGTCCAGTACGAACGCTGGTCCAACTGAGGCGTCAGGTGGAAATGGCATGGCAAGCTGTTCCACAGGACTACATCCAGCATCTCTACGATCGTCTCCATGGGAGAATAGCAGCCTGCATTGCTGCGAAAGGTGGATATACACTGTACTAGTGCCGACATTGTGCATGCTCTGTTGCCTGTGTCTATGTGCCTGTGGTTCTGTCAGTGTGATCATGTGATGTATCTGACCCCAGGAATGTGTCAATAAAGTTTCCCCTTCCTGGGACAATGAATTCACGGTGTTCTTATTTCAATTTCCAGGAGTGTATATTCAGTACCACTGTTGTGATTATCATGGTGCTCTGCCGGATGTTAAATTATTCTACACTTAAAATAATCCACTGTGGTTTCAAGCTGTTTGCACTTGCTGATGAATCTTGTGTTGTTATGCAATCTTCAATTTTTTAAAATCGTTTTGAAAGCTATTTTGTTAGTGACATTTACAACCACGACAGGCGTTTGTGCTCACTTTCAGTTAACAGACTTTTCGATTATGAGGTAGCAAAAGTCACTGTGTTGTGGCTAATTAGTTGTGGCTGTCCGGCTGACATTCGCTTCGTGTTGCGGAAGCTCCGTAGCGACGGGTGGCAGTAACGGCTTCAACAAAGTGCCTTTCAGATGTACTCATTAGAGGCTTCTTGCGCCTTGCGCTGTTTAACAAGAATCTCTCTCCGGGAACGAATTAACAAAAGAGCCACGATTAACAACTACTAACGCTAAAGCATCGTCCATGAGGAGCTTCTGCGTGCACTGCCGACAGAAGTGGAAGAGAGGTAAAAGCTTACATCTGCAGTATAATACCTAACCCTTCGCCGGACTGTAAATTAGGACTCGATTCAAGCCCTGCTGAATGACGAGCGAGGATAAGTACGACGCAAACTTTCTTTTATACTTGTTGCTCAGGTCAGAGGCACGAGAACGTTTTCCACGACAAAGGTGCATTAAATAAGTGTAGAGTGCTTTAGAAGTGTGTGTTCATCCTTCCGCCTTCAGAAAATCTGGTGGTATTTCAGCAGTGAAAACTGTATACGTTGTGGTATACTTTCACTTATAATTCTTTGACATCTGATTTTTGTACGTGTTTCACGAGGAAAAGAATTATAAAGACTTTTGGGTGGAGTGTCCTGTCATACGGATGTGAAATCTGGAAGTTAGCAAAGCAAGAGAAAGTTCGCCTTGAAGTTGCGGAAATGTGATTCTGGAGGAGAATTACAAGAACTAGCTGGACTGACAGAAAAACGAATGAGACGGTCGTACATGAAATAGGGGAGGAGAAAGATTGACTGGTAGTTGTAGGCCAACGGAAAGCAAAACTCAGTGGATACTTAATTACGTGGGGCGTTCAGTAAATAATGCAACACTTTTTTTTCTCGGCCATTTTCTATTGATAAAAATGCGGAATTTGTTGTGGGACATCGCGGAATATACCTGCTTCAGCCTCTACAGTTTCATGAAGTTCCGATAGGTGGCGGCACCATACGTAGACTTTAAAATGGCATGTGTAACGGAGGTGTTTGCCAAGCAGAGAGCTATTATTGAGTTTCTTTTGGCGGAAACCTAAGCATTGCAGATACTCATAGGCGCTTGAAGACTGTGTATGGAGACCTAGCAGTGAACAAAACCAAGGTGAGTCGATGAGCCAGGCGTCTGTCATCATAGCAACAAGCTCGCGCAGACTTAACTTGCCCGGTCTAGCGTGTGCCAGTCGGTCAAATCCTTAATCCCCAGGCTCCCTCCCCCTCCCATTCTAACCTGTTTTCTTCCCCACCTAACCTCGCTCTGTCTCCCCTCCCCCCCCCCCCCGAGTCCTTTTGTATACCCCTTCTCTGCCTTTCCCACAACCTATCGCGTCTGCCCAGCAACCCCTCCCTCTCTTATGGGTCCTCGTCCTCCATCGGCTCCTTTCCCCCCTCCCCCCACTTCGTTTTTTCCTCTCCTCCCCCCCTTTCCTTTCCAATCATCTGTCCAGGTTCCCCCCGTCTGCCCTCAGCTGTGGTATGTCATAGTTGTGCCAATTTTTTAGTGCAGTGTTCATGTGAATGTTCAGTGGCTCTGAGCACTATCGGACTTAGTTTCTGAGGTCATCAGTCCCCTAGAACTTAGCATTACTTAAACCTAACTAACCTAAGGACATCACACACAACCATGTCCGAGGCACGATTCGAACCTGCGACAGTAGCGATCGCGCGGTTCCAGACTGTAGCGCCTAGAACCGCTCGGCCAACCCGGCCGGCGAATGTTCAGTGTTGTTCGTCTTTCCAAAGTGTTGCGAACAGAAACCACGCCGGGAATTTTATATCTTTTGCGAACAGAAACCAGACTGTCGCCGTGTTTTTTAATTGTATGTCTATTATTTTACCTGTATTCTTCATATGTATTTTATTAGCATCATCAACACTTTGTTTTATGTTTTAAGTTCCACGATTTTCCGCCATTTTACCAGTTAAGTCACCGATTTCATCGCCTGCTTTTTATTATTTATTATCTTCATCTATTTAAAACAAATTATGTAGGTTGAAGAGCGGTCTACTAAGCTGCTGCCAGCCATCCGCGCGGGGGGGGGGGGGGGGGGGGGAAATCGAAACTCAATAAAGAAAAAAAAGAAAAAAAGTGCGAGTCGGCCGCACACAGCTATGATTCCTACAATACTGGAATGTGTGGACACTCGCATTCGGGGTGATCGATAGATCCCACTCAAGCATTTCGCTGTACAATTTGACGTCTCAGATGGTAGTGCTGACACACTCGTCCACCAGTTGGAGTAGTCAGAGCCGTGTGCCCGCTGGGTTCTTCGTTGCCTTACCGAAGACCATAAAGAGCAACGAAGGACCGTATGTGCGAAATTGTTTGCGTGTTACGAGGCTGATCGTGATAATTTTGTGTCAAACATCGTCACAGGCGTGCTACCAGCAGCAAATTGTAGAATCAACATCGACGTATTCGTCACCATAAAAATGCAAACGAGCTTCTCCTTCTCCATGACAGCGCAAAGCCTCATTAAAGTCTGCATACCCGAAAGGAGCGCTCAAAACATCTTCCTCAATCACCCTACCGACCGGGTCTCGCACCTACAGACTTCCATCTGTGTGGCCCAAAGAAGTGTGCACTCCACGGGAAGCAGTACGTGGACGGGGAGGTTATTTCTGCAGCAAGACGTTCGCTCCGACATCGACGAGTAGCGTGGTACCACGCGGGCGTACGTGCCTCGCTTGTGGCGTATCGGTTTTAGCTGGACTGGAAACCGTCTTCCGAAGAACTCGGAAACAACTGTTGCACCATTCAGCGCTTCATACTTGTATGTCAGTAGTATATCTTCAGAATCGTACATAAAACCAAACTCAAGCTGAAACCCTGCAAAGTAAGGGTACTGCATCGAGTGACTAACAGCAGTAGAACTGCAACTGGCTGTATGTATATATATATATATATATATATATATATATATATATATATATATATATATATATATATATATATATATATCCCTTTATTATTTTTTTTTGGAGGGGGGGGGGGGACAGTTCCAATCATCAGAAACGCTCCGTAATTCTGTCACACACACTTGGCTGTGTGTATTCCTGTACTGTACTGCATAATATAATTGTTGGTGATAGTTGTCTAAAATCTACCCTCTCCTAATTTGTACCACTACTATAAATTTCGTACCTCTTATAGTGTCTGACATTTAATGAGATCAGCATGAACTACGTGTTTATTGGAGCCATTTTGTCTGCTGTGTCTAGGGGATCAAATAGTCTGAAGACAGCGTATTGCTGTTATAAGATAAGCGGAAACATAATGTTTTATTTATGAGTGAATACAAATGGAATTACCTTAGTGTTCTGAACTTTATGAGCCTGTATTTGTTATGGTTCGTTTGTAGGTAAATGACAAAGAGAAAATGTCGACTTTGCCCATGAAGTACCACTCAAGTTTCCGATATCGTACCGATGTAGTATAAGAAACTTGCTCGTATAGTCAGCTTTAAAAAATAAGCTTAGCGTTGTTAGTGTAACATAATGTTTATAAATGGTTTGCTGAATTTTCTAACGCATTCTTCAACCTAAGTACTTAATTAAATAATTATTTTTTTGTTACAGTATGGCAACAGAAGGGCCTTATAGTAAGTGGAGAACAGATGAACTGTATTCAGCTGTAACAGTATCTCTAAATGGGGATTGTGGATGAATGAACCTGCAACCATATAAAAGTGCCTAGAGCAACGATTAGGAAGCATGTTGAAAACAGAAATAAAAATGAAAACGGGAAATTAAAAAAAAAAGTTGTCCGCAGTAAAGTGTTTTCCAGCGAAGTTGAAAACGAACTGGATGAGCATTTTCTTACGTCTGAAGAGATGATGATCAGTTTCGGTATGTTATACATAAGAAGACTTTCGTCAGACAGTGTAGAACTAAACGGGTTGTTCCACAATTTCAGTGAAGAAGAGGTCATGGCAGGCAAAACGTGAGCTAAATGTGTCTGTCCAAGAATTATCACCGAATCCGAAGGAAATAATGAAAGTTCCAACCAAAACTTCAAGGCCGAGCCAAGAAGCTTTTGAACTTAAGAGTAACCTCTGCAAAAACATAAAAGTTAAGCGAAGCAAAGGCGAAGGAATTTAGGACTACAGCTCCACCTGTGAAAAAGAAGTGTTTTTGAGACTCTGCTGAGAAGTCAGTACAGAAACTCATTCGTAAAATAGAAGAATGGTATAAAGAGTTGTGCGAGGAAGATCGAGAGGAAGAAATGATAGTATGCATGAATTGCAAAATGTGGATTCGTGGAAAGTATGCAGGAGTGGGGAAAGGAGTGAAAAAGTTGTATTATAACACTTGCATGTAGTGATGTAGAACTAAAATAGGGAACATTTCCTTAAGCTCAGACCAGTACGTATCTTGAAACTCAGGAACATAGTTTATAAGGGTTTTACAATTTGTGCATCGACTGGTACAAATTAAGAAACCAGATTCCTAATTTGTATCTGTTGCAGATGCTTAGAAAATTAAGTGCAGTGCCGTAATTTTTTCTCGGAGTTTCTGTTCTTTAAATCAGATAAAAAGAACAATATCCTACAGTTGAGGATGGCATTTTTTAAATAACGTGGTAACTTACTTTTTTGGCTGTAATAAACAAAATCTTAAGGATGGTACAATTTAGGCAACTCTCCCATATGTTTTTTCGTTAGTTGTCTAAAGAAAAAGGTTGCAGTATCTTGTTCACATACCTATCACGAATTATGAAGAGTTTGATGTAACTGATAGGGATTAACAGAACTGCGTGTCCACGTACCCCGATAAATGTAGCCATGTTTCATCAGAACAAAGACCATTTCAAGACAACTTCTCCATCATGCCGGACTACAATACGCAGTTACTATAATGATGTCAAGCAACAGTATCTGAATTGGACAGTCGATGCACTACAGTTACTTTGTAACATTTCAGTTTGTGCCCGGTCTGTAATGCGATTTTATCGATACGCTAGTCTGAAGTGCTAAATGCGTCAACGATTTCATCCGACTTCTTTCCAGTGCCGCTCTTAATTCGTCAAAGGCCATCCGACAGAATTCGTGAAACGATCCGAAGCTTATACAGCGATCGGAGCCTACCTCCTCAGTACCGGTTCCCGTGCAGCACTGGATACGACCGCTGCGCCAAATATGGAACACTCTGTACTCTCTCATGAACGGCATACGAGCACCTGTATAACGTGTTTACCATACTAGCGACTTTAATTCATTTTGTGAAATTGTGAAACATGTAAAATTTATTTGGGACATTAATGAGTGTTAGGATCCTCTAGCAGTTACATTATTAAAGATATGAGGATTAGAACATTTAAAAATAGAAGCAGAACAGCAATACATTCGTCCTTAAAAATTGCGACCGACATCGTTAGCTGTACGAGCAACTGGCCTCGATATTAGGTTTGTCTATATGCGGAGATATTTTGAGGCTGATTGGTTGAAGGCACAGAAAAGGTGTACGAATCTATTATGCAGTAATCACCAAGGACGTCTATTGAACAGCGAGGCACTATGGATATGCTCAGCACTCCTACATGGAAATCGTTGTGATTTAAGTACATGCGGTGTTCCTTTTTCCGTAATTACTCGACAATATTATCTTGATTGAAGAGTGGAAGCCGGCCGCGGTGGTGTCGCGGTTCTAGGCGCGCAGTCCGGAACCGTGCGACTGCTACGGTCGCAGGTTCGAGTCCTGCCTCGGGCATGGATGTGTGTGATGTCCTTAGGTTAGTTAGGTTTAAGTAGTTTTAAGTTAGAGGGGACTGATGACCACAGCAGTTGAGTCCCATAGTGCTCAGAGCCATTTGAACCATTTGAAGAGTGGAAGAGAAGTGTTCATTATATGGTAAACAACTATCAAATAAGGAAGATATCAAAAGATATCGGTATGAAGTGTCATCAATCTCGCAGTGCGCAGTTTTATTTTGATTGCTGTAGTTCACAACTATTATTTTGTTTCAAACTGATTTAGAGCCCCAAAAATTTTTACGTAATAACATAGCCTGTTTTTATCACAAATGTTTCAATGTAAGGAAAAGACACTGGATTTCACGTCCCATCGACATCTGGGTCATTAGAGATGGAGCACAAGCTCAGGTTGTGTCAAGGATTGGGGAGTAAATCGGCCGCGCACTGACAGAGGAACGGTCCTTGCATTTGCCTGGAGCGATTTACGGAAATCACCGAAAACCAAGGTCTAGATGACCAGACGCGGGTTCGAACCATCTTCCTTCCAAATGCGAGTCCATTGTACTGACCACTACGCCATCTCGCTCGTTCCTGAATGCGAGTCCAGTGTTGTAGCCATTGCGCCGCTTCGCTCGGTGTTTTTCAGTTTGGAATATGTGTATTTCTTCTGGAGAAACTTAATTTATGTTGCTGGATGTCGCATTACGGAGCTCCAACCGAAAAAAAAATCGCTATTGGCATACTACACGGGTCAATACTAACAAGGAGATTGCCCAGCAATCGGATTATGGTAATTTTTCGTACTGATGTTACGTGAAGTGCAGAACTCAAATATCAATAGACCGAAACAGTTCGATGTAACTCTTAATACTCTCCAGAAAATCGACTTTGAAAATTTGCAAGAAACTTTAATTATCTAAATTTTTATCGAATCGAATTTCTCGAAGGCCCGCGTAGCTCGCTTTGTAGCGTCGGAGAATGGTAATCAGATAAACAATGGATCGCCAGTTCGAACCTCGCAATGGCATACTTTTTCGTTTTGTTTTTTGGTTCAACTCGAATGTCTAAGGCATTTAAATACAGGGCGGGGCAAAAAAAGTGACCCGGAGAGCAGAGTTCCATAATACAAGGAAAGCAACAGAAGAAAGGAAATACGGTACTAAGCTGACTATAGCGGATGTTGAAAGTGACCACCAATCATCTCCTGGTACTTTTGGGCCTTAGTCAGAAAGCTGCTGAAGGTGGATCGAAGCCGGATTGCCGGGATTTCTGCATTCTCATCCGAAATGTTCTGCTGCAGTCCTTGAAGGCTATGAGGGTTGTTGCCATACCCTTTAGACTTGACGGCTCGCCATACAAAGTAATCGCTCACTCACGGATCAAGCGACCTGGGTGGCCAGCTAGGGCCGCGACCAGACTGACCTCTGCTAACAATTCTATCACGTGTGAAGATTGTGTAAATGTGCTCCAAAGTTCGGCTTGGTGTATGGGCTGTTGCTCCATCCTCTTAGAAGTAACTGTAGATTTTTTCCTCCTCCGTTAATGCTGTCACAAATTCACGTCCACTCGTACCTACTCGTCCCTTTTTTATGAAAAATGCACGGCTTCTGGTTTTTAATTACACGTCACACACATTAGAAATGTTGTTGTTCTTGTGGTCTTCAGTCCTGAGACTGGTTTGATGCAGCTCTCCATGCTACTCTGTCCTGTGCAAGCTTCTTCATCTCCCAGTACCTACTGCAACCTACATCCTTCTGAATCTGCTTAGTGTATTCATCTCTTGGTCTCCCTCTACGATTTTTACCCTCCACGCTGCCCTCCAATACTAAATTGGTGATCCCTTGATGCCTCAGAACATGTCCTACCAACCGATCCCTTCTTCTGGTCAAGTTGTGCTACAAACTTCTCTTCTCCCCAATCCTATTCAATACTTCCTCATTAGTTATGTGATCTACTCATCAAATCTTCAGCATTCTTCTGTAGCACCACATTTCGAAAGCTTCTATTCATTCTTGTCCAAACTATTTATCGTCCATGTTTCACTTCCATGCATGGCTACACTCCATACAAATACTTTCAAAAATGACTTCCTGACACTTAAATCTATACTCGATGTTAACAAATTTCTGTTCCTCAAAAACGCTTTCCTTGTCATTGTCAGTCTACTTTTTATATCCTCTCTGCTTCGACCATCATCAGTTATTTTGCTCCCAAAACTGCAAAACTCATTTACTACTGTATGCTTCTCATTTCCCAATCTAATTCCCTCTGCATCACCCGACTTAATTCGACTACATTCCATTATCCTCGTTTTGCTTTTGTTGATGTTCATTCTCCTTTCAAGACACTGTCCATTCCGTTCAACTGCTCTTCCAGGTCCTTTGCTGTCTCTTAGAGAATAACGATGTCATCGAGAAACCTCAAAGTTTTAATTTCTTCTCAATGGGTTTTAATTCTTACTCCGAATTATCGTTTGTTTCCTTTAGTGCTTGCACAATATACAGATTGAAAAACATCGGGGACAGGCTACAACCCTGTCTCACTTACTTCCCAACCACTGCTTCCCTTTCATGTCCCTCGACTCTCATAACTGCCATCTAGTTTCTGTACAAATTGTAAAGAGCCTTTCACTTCCAGTATTTGACCCCTGCCACCTTCAGAATTTGAAAGAAAGTATTCCAGTCAACATTGTGAAAAGCTGTCTCTAAGTCTACAAATGCTAGAAACGTAGGTTTGCCTTTTCGTAATCTAGCTTCTAAGATAAGCCGTAGGGTCAGTATTGCCTCACGTGTTCCAGTATTTCTACGGAATCCAAAATGACCTTCCCTGAGGTCGGCTTCTACTAGTTTTTCCATTCGTCTGTTAAGAATTCACGTTAGTATTTTGCAGCTGTGGCTTATTAAACTGATTGTTCGGTAATTTTCACATCTGTCAACACCTGCTTTCTTTGGGATTGGAATTATTATATTCTTCTTGAAGCCTGAGGGTATTTCGCCTGTTTCGTACATCTTGCTCACCAGACGGTAGAGTTTTGTAAGGACTGGCTCTCCCAAGGCCGTCAGTAGTTCCAATGGAATGTTGTCTACTCCGGGGGCCTTGTTTCGACTCAGGTGTTTCAGCGAGCGAGGTGGCGCAGTGGTTTGCACACTGGACTCGCATTCGGGAGGACGACGGTTCAATCCCGTCTCCGGCCATCCTGATTTAGGTTTTCCGTGATTTCCCTAAATCGTTTCAGGCAAATGCCGGGATGGTTCCTTTGAAAGGGCACGGCCGATTTCCTTCCCAATCCTTCCCTAACCCGAGCTTGCGCTCCGTCTCTAATGACCTCGTTGTCGACGGGACGTTAAACACTAACCACCACCACCACCACCACCAGATCTTTCAGTGCTCTGTCAAACTCTTCACGCAGTATCGTATCTCCCATTTCATCTTCATCTACATCGTCTTCTATTTCCATAATATTGTCCTCAAGTACATCGCCCTTGCATAGACCCTCTACATACTCCTTCCACCTTTCTGCTTTCCCTTCTTTGCTTTGAAATGGGTTTTCATCTGACCTCTTGATGTTCATACAAGTGGTCCTCTTTTCTCCAAAGGTCTCTGTAATTTTCCTGTAGGCAGTATCTATCTTACCCCTAGTGAGATAAGCTTCTACATCCTTACATTTGTCCTCTAGCCATCCCTGCTTAGCCATTTTGCATTTCCTGTCGATCTCATTTTTAAGACGTTTGTATTCCTTTTTGCCTGCTTCATTTACTGCATTTTTATATTTTCTCCTTTCATCAATTAAATTCAATATTTCTTCTGTTACCCAAGGATTTCTACTGTCCCTCGTCTTTTTACCTACTTGATCCTCTGCTGCCTTCACTACTTCATCCCTCAAAGCTACCCAATCTTCTCCTACTGTATTTCTTTCCCCCATTCCCGTCAATTGTTCCCTTATGCTCTCCTTGAAACTCTGTACAACCTCTGGTTCTTTCAGTTTATCCAGGTCCCATCTCCTTAAGTTCCCACCTTTTTGCAG
This sequence comes from Schistocerca gregaria, assembly GCF_023897955.1. Classification (NCBI taxonomy): domain Eukaryota; kingdom Metazoa; phylum Arthropoda; class Insecta; order Orthoptera; family Acrididae; genus Schistocerca; species Schistocerca gregaria. The sequence continues at coordinate 546,965,449 of NC_064931.1, forward strand.
TTTCTTCAGTTTTAATCTACAGGTCATAACCAATAGATTGTGGTCAGAGTCCACATCTGCCCCTGGAAATGTCTTAAAATTTAAAACCTGGTTCCTAAATCTCTGTCTTACTATTATATAATCTATCTGATACCTTTTACTATCTCCAGGGTTCTTCCATGTATACAACCTTCTTTCATGATTCTTAAACCAAGTGTTAGCTATGATTAAGTTGTGCTCTGTGCAAAATTCTACCAGGCGGCTTCCTCTTTCATTTCTTAGCCCCAATCCATATTCACCTACTACGTTTCCTTCTTTCCCTTTTCCTACACTCGAATTCCAGTCACCCATTACTATTAAATTTTCGTCACCCTTCACTATCTGAATAATTTCTTTTATTTCATCGTACATTTCTTCAATTTCTTCGTAATCTGCAGAGCTAGTTGGCATATAAACTTGTACTACTGTAGTAGGTATGGGCTTCGTATCTATCTTGGCCACAATAATGCGTTCACTATGCTGTTTGTAGTAGCTTACCCGTATTCCTATTTTCCTATTCATTATTAAACCTATTGCTGCATTACCCCTATTTGATTTTGTGTTTATAACCCTGTAGTTACCTTACCAGAAGTCTTGTTCCTCCTGCCATCGAACGTCACTAATTCCCACTATATCTAACTTTAACCTATCCATTTCCCTTTTTAAATTTTCTAACCTACCTGCCCGATTAAGTGATCTGACATTCCACGCTCCGATTCGTAGAACGCCAGTTTTCTTTCTCCTGATAACGACATCCTCTTGAGTAGTCCCCGCCCGGAGATCCGAATGGGGGACTATTTTACCTCCGGAATATTTTACCCAAGAGGACGCCATCATCATTTAATCACACAGTAAAGCTACATGCCCTCGGGAAAAATTACGGCCGTAGTTTCCCCTTGCTTTCAGCCGTTCGCAGTACCAGCACAGCAAGGCCGTTTTGGTTAATGTTGCAAGGCCAGATCAGTCAATCATCCAGACTGTTGCCCCTGCAACTACTGAAAAGGCTGCTGCCCCTCTTCAGGAACCACACGTTTGTCTGGCCTCTCAACAGATACCCCTCCGTTGTGGTTGCACCTACGGTACGGCTATCTGTATCACTGAGGCACGCAAGCCTCCCCATCAACGGCAAGGTCCATGGTTCATGGGGGGAGTATTAGAAGTATTAGAAATATAAATTGCTAAATACCAAAATTTTATAAATGATTTTAAATAAAGACTGTTCAAATTAAAAAATAACAAATTTTATGAAGAATGTTTTATAAAATATCTATAATTAAGTGTTAATGTTTGTGATGAAAACTGGAATTTTGCGTCCACTATGTAATCAGAAATAAGAAGACCTAAACTGTTCATAAAAATGATGATTATGTGTTAACCCTTTGGTGTAGTTGTCCACTGCCGTGGACAGCTGCTAATGTCGGTTCTTTGACGCTTTTAATCAGTCTTCTGGCTGCAACTGCGCGAAGGGCATAGCATCAGTGTACACTGCAGTGGACTGCGTGCATTTTGAGCCTCAGGACTGATTAAAAACGCCAAAGAAGCGACATTAACAGCTGTTCACAGCAGTGGACAACTGCACCACAGGGTTAATTAGCATATATTTGATGAATTTTATATTTAAATAATATAGTTATTCAAATTGAACAAAAAAAAAACAACAAAAAAGACCATAGCAATATCCAAACAAGCGATCCATTGGTTATTGGGTTTCCAGTCTCCGACGCTACCTAGTGAGCCACACGGCCTATCATAAATTCGGTATTTTGACAATCTAAGGTAGCAATAGAACAGCATTTGGCAACATATCCATCAGGAGGACATCCAAAAAAATCACTCAATGGCAAGCCGAATAACTGCTTGCTCAAAGGCCAGAGGTGGACCAACGCTTTATTGACTTGATCAATTTGTGAAGTTCTTTCTCTTTACTAAATCATCCAAATTTTCTAAAATTGCAGGAATTTGTTTGTCTGTACATGTACGTCACATCAACCGATTTCCGTCCAATTCGGATAATTGCTTCGTCGTGCGGCATTTTTTGGTTTCAAAATGTATAAGTAGGCTGTTTAGGTTTTTATGTTGGTAACGCCATGTAGCGCTCTATATGAAAATCACTGACTGCGCTGTGTGCAGTCTGTGGCTGGTTTGCATTGTTCGAATTTGCTATTGTAGTGTTGGGCAGTTAGATGTAAACAGCGTGTAGCGTTGCGCAGTTGGAGGTGAGCCGCCAGCAGTGGTGGATGTGGGGAGTGAGATGGCGGAGTTTTGAGAGCGGACGATCTGGACTATCAAAATCTTTCATATGCTAAGTATGCCTATCAGTAGTTAGTGCCTTCAGTAGTTAGAATCTTTTATTTAGCTGGCAGTATTGGCGCTCGCTGTATTGCAGTAGTTCGAGCAACGAAGATTTTTGTGAGGTAAGTGATTCATGAAAGATATAGGTTATTGTTAGTCAGGGCCATTCTTTTGTAGAGATTATTGAAAGTCAGATTGCGTTGCGCTAAAAAGTATTGTGTCAGTTTAGTGATAATCAGAATAAGTAAAGAGCGAAATGTCTGAGTACGTTCAGTTTTGCTCAGCTGTTTGAAAATCAAATAACGTAAGAGGTTTACCAGCACAGTAATTCATTAATTTTTCTAAGGGCCGTTTCAAATGTATTTCGCGTACAGGTACCCAACTTCATAGTAATGTTGTTCAGAGAGTGCGCTGCAGAATTTGCGTTGTTCGGAATGTTAGTGGCAGGACTTGCGTAGATAAGTGGCGGCACTGGTACAGTGGCGTAGGGTTGAAACACTAGCATTAGGGTGCAGTACACGTCAGTCGAGTAGGCGATGCCACGCGGGACGGACCAAAGTATGCGCGCGGCCGAGGCAGACGTCCCGGCCGTGCAGAAGTTGGACGATCGCTGTCCGGCGGGGCTTGCCCTGCCGGCGACCCGACCGGCCGCTCCACTTACATCCGCCCTAGCAACGTGGACAGACAGCGGCGGCTTATGACGAACTAGGCAAAGGACACGGGGACACGGCACATGCAGGACCAGTTCGCGCAGAGGGCAACAGAGCGCCAGGGCCCCGCCTTACGGTCAACCCTCGCCCTCTCAGGCCAGCAGGCGGAATCAAGCATGAACGTTTCACTAGAACCACACACTCTTCCTTCCCAGACAATTCAACGGCGGTTGACGGTACCAGACCACCTTATCACCGCCTAGGACAGAAGACTTCGAAATGAACGTGGTGTAAAGAACTCGCAGACAGACGTGAAATAATGCCATCTACCACTGATAATGGAGGAAACATCGCACCTAATACAGCGGAATCGAAATAGTTACCAAGTTCGTCTCATTCTGAGCCACGGAACGTGTCAGACAACGACGATGCTCAATCACTCAATCAGGACGAAGACCAAGAATTTCAACTTGTTATCCATCAACGAATGGGAAGAAAACACAAAAACTCGCATGAAGCAGTGGACATCGTGAAACGACTGCACCTTGTACCCACCTGAAAGAAATACGCTCCGCTACAGCCTGACGATGATCAGATGGATGTGTCAACATAAAGAGCGGTGCTGAAACGAGCAATGAGTCAAATGCTGGACCGAGACAAAACCCGCCAATGCCAACAGCGAGGATACCACTTATTACCATCCAAAACTCACGGCAATGCCTGCTACTGAACAGTGAACAGAAGAAACATGTAGAAGGACGCATAAGCGCGATTTATAAGGGCGATACTCTCAAGTATTACTTATTATCATTGACTGACCAGCGGATCGCCCTGCGGTTTTTCAAGGATTCAAAAATTCCGTTTTCTACACACCGACAAGTCTCTGAAAGCCGTCATCAAGTATCTTCCCTCGGAAATCACAGAATAGGAGATAGCACAAGCTCTGTACAACATCGGTTTCTAACAGGACTCATGACATCTGTTAAATTGAGAGACAAAAAAATCAGCAAACTAATACCTCAGCCAGTCTACCGTGTGACCCTGCTGGCAATATACACTACTGGCCATTAAAATTGCTACAGCAACAAGAAATGAAGATGACAAACGGGTATTCATTGGACAAATATATTATACTAGAACTGACATGTGATTACATTTTCACGCTGAGAAATCAGTACCCAGAATAACCACTTCTGGCCGTAATAAAGGCCTTGATACGCCTGGGCATTGAATCAAACAGATCTTGGATGGCGTGTACAGGTACAGCTGCCCATGCAGCTTCAACACGATACCACAGTTGATCAAGAGTAGTGACTGCCGTATTGTGACGAGCCAGTTGCTCGGCCAACATTGACCAGACATTTTCAATTTGTGACAGATCTGGAGAATGTGCTGGTCAGAGTAGCAGTCGAACATTTTCTGTATCCAGAAAGGCCCGTACAGGACCTGCAACATGCGGTCGTGCATTATCCTGCTGAAATGTAGGGTTTCGCAGGGATCGAATGAAGGATAGAGCCACGGGTCGTAACACATCTGAAATGTAATGTCCACTGTTCAAAGTGCCGTCGGTGCGAACAAGAGATGACCGAGACGTGTAACCAATGGCACCCCATACCATTACGCCGCTTGACACGCCAGTATGGTGATGGCGAATACAGGCTTCCAATGTGCGTTCACCTCGATGTCGCCAAACACGGATGCGACCATCACGATGCTGTAAACAGAACCTGGATTCATCCGAAAAAATGACGTTTTGTCATTCGTGCAACCAGGTTCGTCGTTGGGTACACCATCGTAGGCGCTCCTGTCTGTGATGCAGCGTCAAGTGTAACCGCAGCCGTGGTCTCCGAGCTGATAGTCCATGCTTCTGCAAACGTCGTCGAACTGTTCATGCAGATGGTTGTTGTCTTGCAAACGTCCCCATCTGTTGACTCAGGGATCGAGACGTGGCTGCATGATCCACGCGGATAAGATGCCTGTCATCTGGAGTCCTAGTGATACGAGGCCGTCGGGATCCAGCACGGCATTCCGTATTACCCTCCTGAACATACCGATTCCATATTCTGCTAACAGTCATTGGAACTCGACCAACGCGAGCAGCAATGTAGCGATACAATAAACCGCAATCGCGATAGGCTACAATCCGGCCTTTATCAAATTCGGAAACGTGATGGTACGCATTTCTCCTCCTTACACGAGGCATCACAACAACGTTTCACCAGGCAACGCCGGTCAACTGCTGTTTGTGTATGAGAAATTGGTTGGAAACTTTCCTGATGTCAGCACGTTGTAGGTGGGTGTCGCCACCGGCGTCAACCTTGTGTGAATGCTCTGAAAAGCTAATCGTTTGCATATCACAGCATCTTCTTCCTGTCGGTTAAATTTCGCGTCTGTAGCACGTCATGTTCGTGGTGTAGTAATTTTAATGGCCAGTAGTGTATGACGTGAAACATCTTCTCACCACCAAAGTGGTAACTGAACCATGTCAATTAAAACAGGGGTCTCCGAAATGCAGAAGATGTCAACATTTCTTCCATACCACCAATTATTGCCATCTGCCCCCTCATTGTGTGGAGTGCATGGACCACCGCAAGCCCAAGCTTTCCCAAAAACCTCCAGACCAAAACGCAAAATGTGTAAATTGTTAAGGTGAACATCCTGTTACATGGAGAGGGTGCTACAAATTCTCTGTGAATTTATACTGCACGGGGACAAGCAGCGCAGACCAGAAATAATAACATCTTGTCATCATCAGGCAACTGAATGTTTCCATCTTTGCGTCGGAGCCGCTTGGCGCATTTCAGCTGGCATCTGGCACCGGAGGTAAACAGCCTAACGCCACTACAACGGACACGCATTCACAGTTTGACTTCTCGGAAGCCATAAAGTTGGCCACAAGCGTAACATAATATTTAGCTTCTCTGCTCCAAAAGAACATTTTTACAGTCCTTCAAGGGACCTTACGAAAATTTAATGAAGCACCAGATTTCATATAAAAACTACTCACCTTAGAAGTTGAACCATGAAGACATTCGCCCACAGTAATGGCCTACAGACCAACAAGTCTGGATAACCTTTCACTCTGTATATTCAATGCGGACAGTGTCTGCCGTAAGAAGGTGGAACTCGAGGATTTCCTCACTCGTTTTAAGATCGACATCCTATTCCTGACCTGAAAGACATCTCCGCCTAACCCAAACTTTCGACTTATGCAACATGGTGGGATACCGGAGGGACAGAGCAAATGGCCGAGGAGCAGCATAGCCATATATATCAAGCGATCGTTCATACACGTTCCTCCCGCACTACAACAATTTACACCTCTGGAAACAACTGCAGTTAACATGATCTGCGCCTTCAAACCATTAACTATCTGATGTGTGACCATATTCTGGTGGTCGGCATCATCACAGAGGCGCTGGAATACCTATGGTGTCTAGTACAATAGACTACGAACTGGGACAAGTATCAAGCGTTCCTTAGCAACAATGTTCGCTCAACAGACGTATCGACAACAGTTCTCATAGAGGAGGCCTCCTCTGTATTGACCGGAAAGATCCGAAGGACCTGGCGTCAGTCTATGGCCACAATTGAATAGTGTGCATTGCACAGTGAAGAGTTTTCACCACAGTTCCAGGACTTGAACAACCTTTGAAACAGTATGCGAAAACGCTAGCAGCTTTATCGGACCGCCCAGAACTTAAGCGACTCTGTCGGGGGTTACAGTACGGATCTGTTGGATTTCGCCAAGAAAAGTGGGAAGATAAGACGGCTGTTCTCACCTTACTCACCAGGGATAAATGGGGCCTTGTACAGGCCCTCCGAAACCCAAGGCCAGCGAAGGTGACACTTCTGGGACCAATGTTTTAGCACATGAAGACGCCACCGAATAGGAGGAGATAAGAATACAGTACCAGGCAGAAGGTATCTGATGGATGGAACAACAGATGGAACCAGTACCAATGACACCGGTGGAGGTCCACTCTACTGTATGACGACTTGGCAAACACCCAGACCCTGGACCAGATGCTACAACAAACGGAGAGTTGAAGAAGTTTCCGCACAAACCACTAGTGTTGGTAATCCGCTTTTTTAACAGTTGCCTCCCATTAGGATACTTCCCATCTGATGGGAAGATTGCTCGCATAGTACCACTACCAAAGTCGGGGAGGACCGCCACCAACCACAAAACCATCGGCCCACCAGCCTCCTGCCAACACTCTCCAGAGTACTGGAACGGATCATACTCCAACAACTTCGGCCAGCAATCCCTGCAGGGGATGTGATACGCCCAGACCAGTTATCCTTGCGGCCACACCTGTTGGCCGAACTCCAATTCCTCTAGGTTACTGTGTATACAGCATATAATATGAACTGTGCGAACTATACAGTGGCGGCCTTTCTTGATTTTGAAAAGGCAAATGATACAGTGTGGAGAAATAAACTTCTCACCAAACTGCATGATGTCCCCACCGCCCTGGACTACTGCACAATTATTACTGACAACCATCTTCAATGTAGGGGTTGCTTTGTCCGAATAGATGGTTAATGGTCCTTCATTCGACAACTGCAGGAGGATACTCTGTTCTGTCCTCAGTTCTATTCATCTTGTATATCAGTGACCTGCTGTTACTTCCACAAGTCGTCCTTGAGCAATTCGTGCAGGATACAGCGATCTTTATCACTATCCAGAGTCGATGGAGTGATACGGCGCTTCCAGTGTCAACTTACACTTATTCAATAATGGACAGCAGCAATCCCTATCACCCTGAATGTGGAGAAGACGAAGGCCATTGTGTTTATACGACGTCAGCCCGAACTCAGAAATCGTCTCACACTGTACGACATTGCACCCCCTTGAACAAATCAGGTGAAATACCAGCGAGTGATATTGGACGTGAAACTTCTCTTCAAGGGCCATGTTCAGGGAAAACGTAAGAGCACCATGCACCTGTTTCACCAATTATGCCCACTGCTGTCGAGTCAACATCTGATTGTGAGGACCAAACTACGCTTTCACCAAACAACGAACCTACCGTCAATCTTACATGGATTCTTCTCCTGTAGATCATCTGAAACAGCAATCTTATACATCAGAGTTCCACGGGGTATTATCGAAGCATGATATAACAAAGTAATGTAAGTTTATAAACAAAATAAAAACGAAAAATTAATTTAACGTTGTATGGCAGAAATACAATGAAGCACCAAAGAAACTGGAATAGGCATGCGCATTCAAATACAGAGATATGTCAATAGGTAGAATACGGCGCTACCGCCGGAAACGCCTATTTAAGACAACAAGTGTCGGGCGAAGTTGTTAAATCGATTACTGCTCCTACAATGGCAGGTTATAAAGATTTAAGTGAGTTTGAACCTGGAGTTATAGTCGGAACACGAGCGATGAGACACAGCATCTCCGAGGTAGCGATGATGTGGGGATTTTCCTATACGACCTTTTCACGAGAGTACTGTGAATATCAGGAATGCAGTAAAACATCAAATCTCCGACATCGCTAAAGCCGGAAAAAGATCCTGCAAGAACGGGACCAACGACGACTGAAGAAAGTCGTTCAGCGTGACACAAGTACAACTCTTCCTCAAGTTGCTGCAGATTTCAATGCTGGACCATCAACAAGTGTCAGCGTGCAAACCAGTCAATGAAACGTCACCGATATAGGGTGTCGGAGCCGAAGGCCCACTCGTGTACCCTTGATGACTGCAGGACACAAAGCTTTACGCCTCTCTTGGGCCCATCAACACTGACATTGGACTGTTGATGAATGGAAACATGTTGCCTTGTTGGACGAGTCTCATTTCCAATTGTATCGAGCGGATGGACGTATACGAGAACGCAGACAACCTCATGAATCCGTGGACCCTGGATGTCAAGCTGTTCAAGCCTGTGGAGACTCTGTAATGGTGTGGGGAGTGTGCAGTTGGAGTGGTATGGAACTCTTGATACTTCTAGATACGACTCTGAAGGTGGCACTTTCGTAAGCATCTTGTCTGATGACCTGCATCCACTCATGTCCATTGTGAATTCCGACGGACTTTAGCAATTCCAGCAGTTCAATGCGACGTCCCACACGTCCAGAATTGCTTCAGAGTGGCTCCAGGAACACTCTTCTGAGCTTAAACACTTCCGCTGGCCCACCAAACTCCCCAGACATTAACATCATTCAGCATATTTGGGATGCCATGCAACGTACTATTCAGATGAAATCTCACCCCCCACCCCCACCCCCACCGTACTCTTACGGATCTTTGGACAACTCTGCAGGATTCAAGGTGTCAGTTCCCTCCAGCACAACTTCAGACATTAGTCGAGTTCATGATACATCGTGTAGCGGCACTTCTGAGTGCTCACGGGGGCCCGATATTAGGTAGCTTTACAAGTTCCTTTGGCTCTTCAGTGTATAATTTCAAATAGAACAGTATGTAACATTAAATGAAATATAATAAAGTAATCAACATCTTAGGAGGCTCAAAGGACCTAATGCTCAATACCCTTCTCAGGTGGAAATAAATAGAAAATTACCCCTTCCAGCCACGAGGTGGTAGTACTTCTGTGAAAACACACATACAAACACACACAAACGAGTATGCAGTACAACTGCAGATAATGAACATGGGTATGGACAATGTAGCCAGGGCTTTACTCGTAAACCTATCTTATCAAAGCAACAGCAATAGTGGTGCTGCTATTTGCGAGTATCGACACAGTAGAGAAATATAAAGAGGTCCTCTTTCCGCACCGGGGTTGACGAACATGATTCGGAAGTTCGAATTACTGACGATTTGGGAATTGTCTCGAAGAGGCAGACGGCCAGTTGCGACACAATTGTCGTAGTGGTTACTGTTGCCATGGCGGAGAAACCTGGACGCAATGTCCGACCTTCAAATAGTGCAATAACTGTGTCATGCCCAGCTGAGCTTGACATCTACATCCATACTCCGCAAGCCACCTGACGTTGTGTGGCAGAGGGTACCCTGAGTACCTCTATCGGTTCTCCCTTTTACTCCAGTCTCGTATTGTTCGTGGAAAGAAAGATTGTCGGCATGCCTCTATGTGGGCTCTAATCTCTCTGATTTTTTTCCTCGTGGTCTCTTCGCGAGATATACGTAGGACGGAGCAATATACTGCTTGACTCGGTGAAGGTATGTTCTTGGAACTTCAACAAAAGCCCCTACCGAGCTACTGAGCGTCTCTCTTGCAGAGTCTTCCACTGGAGTTTGTCTATCATCTCGGTAATGCTTTCGCGATTACTAAATGATCCTGTAACGAAGCGCGCTGCTCTCCGTTGGATTTTCTCTATCTCTTCTATCAAACCTATCTGGTAAGGATCCCACACTGGTGAGCAATATTCAAGAAATGGGCGAACAAGTGCACTATAACCTACTTCCTTTGTTTTCGGATTGTATTTCCTTAGGATTCTTCCAATGAATCTCAGTCTGGCATCTGCTTTACCGACGATCAACTTTATATGATCATTCCATTTTAAACCACTCCTAATGTGTATTCCCAGATAATTTATGGAATTAACTGCTTCCAGTTGCTGACCTGCTATATTGTAGCTAAATGATAAGGGATCTTTCTTTCTATGTATTCGCAGCACATTACACTTGTTACATTGAGATTCAATTGCCATTTCCTGCACCATGCGTCAATTCTCTGCAGATCCCCCTGCATTTCAGTACAATTTTCCATTGTTACAATCTCCCGATATACCACAGTAGCATCCGCAAAAAGCCTCAGTGAACTTCCGATGTCATCCACAAGGTCATTTATGTATATTGTGAATAGCAACGGTCCTACGACACTCCCCTGCGGCACACCTGAAATCACTCTTACTTCGGAAGGCTTCTCTCATTGAGAATGACATGCTGCGTTATGTTATCTAGGAACTCTTCAATCCAATCACACAATTGGTCTGATAGTCCATATGCTCTTACTTTGATCATTAAATGACTGTGGGGAACTGTATCGAACGCTTTGCGGAAGTCAAGAAAACGGTATCTAGCTGGGAACCTGTGTCCATGGCCCTCTGAGTCTCGTGGACGAGTAGCGCGAGCTGGGTTTCACACGATCGTCTTTTTCGAAACCCATACTCATTCCTACAGAGTACATTTCTAGTCTCCAGAAACTTCATTATACTCGAACTCTCCTGACAAAGTTCTACGACTCCTGTCTTTCAGGAATACATGGTCCACCTGAGAGCAGAGAAATCTCTAGTGCGGTTCCAGGCTGTTGTGGATGCAGATGGTCGTCACATTGAGAAACTTTTATAACCTGGAACGTAAACATTGTACACAGTTAACGAATGTTACTCTCTCATCTAATTAAAATGTGTTCCTTTCAATGTTTTATTAGTTATTTCTCTACCGCAGGTCATTGAAAATGTTTACGCAAATTTCTAATGTCCTACGGTCACTCGTTTTTCATTGAGGCCTTCTCAGGTAGCGAAAGTTTAACTATAACCAGACTGACATGTCACTCTGCACATACAAAGTTTCTTTGTCGCTGAATGAAATTAAAGGTGTCGTCGGAGGCTCCAGCAGATATGTTCACCTTTCCATATCATTTCATATTCTCTGATTTCACTCCAATTGATTCGCTTAATTTCTGCTAATTTAATTCAAATGACTACAGTTTTTATTTGACAGTATACATTGCTGAAACGACGTTTATCAAATGGTCTTTTTAAATGGCGTCCCAGACGTCTCTTTGAACAAGCAGCCACTGTCCAGTTTCCAGATGAAGAGTGCCTTTAGAGGTATACCACAGAAAAGCACGTGAGGATACAACCAGCACAGTTAAGGCGCGTGGTGAGAGCTGTATTGCTCAACTGGCTGCTACCCGAGCACGATCTCACTGCACGAAAGTGTTGTTTGTTTCGTAAAACACGAAAGGCGTGCACCAATTATTATCATACCATTTCCGTTCACCTGGACAGATAAGGTGAAACACACGTAATGCCTACGTTAATTTGCTCTTCTCGTGTTCCAGTCATCACGCCACGTCGCTCGGTAGCATAATAAAAAATGTGTACTGGAATAAAACGAGCTACCCACTGATTTCGGTGATCTTTAAGTACTTCTCTAAATCGAAAAGAACACATTAGCTTTAGCTCTTCATTTAAGATGAGCCTTTCACGTCGCCTGACAAAGTTCTACGACTCCTGTCTTTCAGGAATACACTAATCTCGAATGTCCGTATGAACTAAGGTAGTTCTGTGAGAGACTTAACGGGCCGTGTTAAGTCTATTAGTTCCGGTTCTTAGAGCTCTCTGCCGCCGCACTAACGGCACGAAAATAAAACCCTTGGCCCTTTTTATTTTCAGGAACAACCACGCGAAAAGCCTGTTAACGAGGCTGCCTGCTTAATACGCTGCGTCCGGCGAGCTGAAAGCAGCTTCATCTGAACGGCGTAATGAAGCAACGACTTAAGGGAAGCCGCTGAACGAAATCAAGAGGCCTCAATCAGCATTATGGGACGTGGGGGGAATATTCCGCCGTCCGTCTCCGGTGTTCCTTATTCTGCTCCCCTGAATCCAAAAAATTAATCCACTCCGGACGGCAGTCCACGTCAATACCTTGCGTAAATATGGTTTCTCTTTCTGCAGGAAACGAACCATCGTTGCCAATATTTTTTCTTTTCTGTTCCACTAACTCGGTTTACGGATACGTGCTCTAATCTTGTACTCAACTCATCGCGATATGGCCAGAGAAGGTTTTCATTAACTCGATGCGGTGCAGTGCCGGCTGCTAACAAAGTAGCTGTGGATCAGTTCTGTTTCACAGATCGCGTTGGCTCGAGAGCTGTTTCAGGGGAATCGATACGTAGTAAAAATCTGTAAAGCAGAAGTTAAAGGATGTATTTATCAATTAACACAGCAACAGATTCCCAGCGGGTAGGAGGACCGGGTGGCGTAAATACCGAAAAAATTACCCTTTTTTATGAGGTAGACTACAGTTCATGGTACTACGTTGTCTGTTAGGTCGCTCGTACTTTCAGGATGAAAAGTAACTCTTTCGAGATGACAAAACTGCGATTTATATTTTAAACTGTTTATGTAAATACTATGCTATATATCGACAAGTACAAATACACAGTTTTCTGAATATGTTGCGTACAAATTAAATAAGGACCGTATGTAACAAACGAGCAGTTTTAACGAAACTCATTTGTGGCTGGTGAAATGTGACGAGACTGGGTAGCACTGTAGTTAAAAACGCTAGTCTCGTATTCAGGGCCGGCCGGAGTGCGGTTCTAGGCGCTACAGTCTGGAGCCGATCGACCGCTACGGTCGCAGGTCCGAATCCTGCCTCGGGCATGGATGTGTGTGATGTCCTTAGGTTAGTTAGGTTTAATTAGTTCTAAGTTCTAGGCGACTGATGACCTCAGAAGTTAAGTCGCATAGTGTTCAGAGCCATTTGAACCATTTTTCGTATTCAGAATGAACAGGGTTTAAAGTCCAGTCCATTCTGCGGGAAATACAAAGAAATCAGTATATATTTCATAATCACTGTCTTAAGATCTGCTGTTCGTGCTAAAACCTTTATATTATGGAATACGCCTCCCTCTCTTTCCTCCCCCCCCCCCCCCCTCTCTCTCTCTGTCATTATGAGTTAACATTTTTACAGATGGATTTGCTGATAAGCATAATCGTTTGCTCTTAATGGAACTTGGCACTTCCTCCTGCGGCCGCGTGCTCTCCTGAGCCCACAGCATTCATTATGCGGAGTGTAAATGTTTAATTTTAATTCCGCGAGCCATTTACAGCATTTTTGCTGTTTCCCACAAGGTACTTCCGTACCTTTTAACCACAATGTACATAAGTAAGTAAACTCACGTGGAGTTGTTAGCTGTAAAACCACAAGCAGTAAGCTAGATTTCCTAGTTGGGACCGAGAGAGCTGACGCAGAGCTCAGCACACTGAACTCGCATTCCGGAGGACGACGGTTCAAATCCACGTCCAGCCATCCAGATTTACTTTTTCCGTGATTACCCTGAATCACTCCGGGCAAATGCCGGGTGATCCCTTTGAAAACGTCATGGCCAATTCCTTTTTACATTCATTCTAATCGGAGCTTGTTGCTCCGTCTGTTATGACCTTGCTGTCGACGGGACATAAAACTCTAACCCCCCTTCTCCGATCTGAGAAGGTTTCCTTTCTCTGCGGGCACTGGCACATTCATTGAAACAGTGTCAATGTTGTATCCTTAGAATAACAGTTTTAATACAGATGATAGATGAGTGCATGAGAAAAGAGGTGTAGTCAACACTACATTTAAACGCCCTCCTGAGGTAATAAGAGACACATGAAAACAAAGAACATACGGATTAAAATTCCCGCGATGAAACTGTATTAAGCTAGATGTCCGTTAAAACGGTATCGCCTAGGGACTTACTGCACCAACTGGTGCTGTTATGGCAGAGGATTTCATGGAACTTCAATGAACAAGGTTAAGTAATCGGTTCCCGTAATGAAGATACTACATTGGACACACAAAACTTTATTTTTCTGTTTGTGCAGAAAGGAACGACGTTTTCTTGTTATTATACTGAACTTCAAATGGAATAAAGTACTTAGTCTGTGATGATGTCCCGGGACTCTGTGATTAGAAATCGACGGACGATTTAGTTAGGGTATATTTTCATCAACTTTCCACACAAATATGTGATCTCGCCATCATCCGGAGTAGTAAAGTATGAATCTTCAATCTTGACTTTAGATTGGGAATGAGATCGTATGTGAAACATAAATTATTATTGTTTTACTTGTCTTTGTCTACGTAACTGTCACTGTTAGAAAACACGAAAACATTATCCAAAGAGCCTACTAACTGGAGAGCGCTTCAATAGTTAAGAAAGACAACGTCGTTGCTGTTCGAGGGGTGTGAAGACGGTTCTTCCTACGATTTCTGCCAGAACGTGGTGATAGAATTTGGCGAAAGAGAATCCACGAGCCACCCAAGAAAAAGACGGGCAGGGAGACTAAATACACACACAACAAAAAAAGTTTTGCGTCAGCCCGGTTCCCAGAAATCATGAAGATAGACGTTGACTGTGGATACTGTATCACAGACACAGAACCTTTGACTGTTTAGATATGTCATTAAACCCGCCCAAAGATGTAAACAACCATGCATGATTACCGCCAATTAGACGGAGGGGGTCCGACAGCCCATCAGATCCAGTTCAAATGGTTCAAATGGCTCTGAGCACTATGGGACTCAACTGCTGTGGTCATCAGTCCCCTAGAACTTAGAACTACTTAAACCTAACTAACCTAAGTACATCCCACACATCCATGCCCGAGGCAGGATTCAAACCTGCGACCGTAGCAGTCGCACGGTTCAGATCCAGTCATTCCACCAGGAAGGAGGTACTCGGCTCGTGTTATCTGTAGTTGAACCATGCCTCGACGGTCAACACGGCTGTTCGATCGTGTCCGCATTGTTACTTTGTGGCAGGAAGGGCTCTCAACAATGGAAGTGTCTAGGCGTCTCGGAGTGAGCCGAAACGATGTTGTTCGGACGTGGAGGAGATACAGAGAGACAGGTACTGTTGATGACATGCCTGCTCAGGCCTCCCAAGGGCTACTACTGCAGTGGATGACCGTTACCTACGGATTGTGGCTCGGAGAAGCCCTGACAGCATTGCCACCATGTTGAATAACGCTTTTCGTGCAACCAGAGGAAGTCGTGTTACGACTCAAAATGCGCGCAATAGACGGCCTAATGCGCAACTTCACTTCCGACGTCCATGGCGAGGTCCATCTTTGCAACTACGATACCATGCAGCGCGGTACAGATGGGCCCAGCAACGGCTCAGGATTGGCGTCACGTTCTCTACGTTCTCTTCACTGATGAGTGTCGCATATGCCTTCAACCAGACAATCGACGGAGACGTGTTTGGGGGCAACCTGGTCAGGCTGAACGCCTTAGACACACTGTCCAGCGAGTGCAGCAAGGTGGAGATTACCTGTTGTTTTGGTGAGGCATTATGTGGGGCCGACGCACGCCGCTGGTGGTCATGGAAGGCGCCGTAAGGGCTGTACGATACGTGAATGCCATCCTCCGACCGATAGTGCAACCATATCTGCACCATACTAGCGAAGTATTCGTCTCCATGGGCGACCATTTGCGCTCCCATCGTGCACATCTTGTGAGTGACTTCCTTCAGGATAATGACATCGTTCGACTAGAGTGACCAGTACGTTCTCCAGACATGAACCCTATCGAAGATGTCTGGAACAGACTGAAAAAGGCTGTTTATGGTGAACGTGACCCACCAACCTCTCTGAGGGATCTACGCCGAATCGCAGTTGAGGAGTGGGACAATCTGGATCAACAGTGCCTTGATGAACTTGTGGATAGTATACCACGGCGAATATAGGCGTGCATCAATGCAAGAGGAGGTGCTACTGGGTATTAGAGGTACCGGTACAGTAATCTGGACCACCAACTCTGAATGTCTCGCTGTGTGGTGGTACAACATGCAATGTGTGGTTTTCATGAGCAATAAAAAGGGCGGAAATAATGTTTATGTTGATTTCTATTCCAATTTCCTGTACAGGTTCCGGAACTCTCGGAAACGAGGTAATGCAAATTTTTTTTGATGTGTGTACATGAACATACAGGAGACAAAATGCATGAAAGTTTTCGTCGGAGCACCCAGATACCAGGCAGCAATTACAAGACATTCCATACGAACTGGATCTCTTGCATTATTTTGTACTCATTGTCGAATAAGAATGTTTATCGGTTGCATTAAGTAACATTTTATTTATCTGGAAACCTCAATAGACGTGATTTTCACAAATATGGATCTGTGAAAGTTAGCGCAATCTCGTTCTTCAAATGCATCGTCCTCCACGAACATTGCCGATCGGTAGTGTTATACTTTGTTTATCATGACTTATCTGAATAGCGATTCTGTGCTCAATCCAGTCCTCTGGCTTAAGCTCTTTAGCCAGAATAATTTTCTACGTTCTGGACCACGTTGTGCAGTCCCTGAAATCAAATGTGGCAGCTACAAACGTAACTTTTTCCGTGCATCTTCTAAATGCTGTAAGTTTGGTCCATATTCTTCATAGTGAGAAGCACCAGACATGTGTGCAAGGCTAAGCACCGTTCAGCTTCTGACCAGACAGGGGTCTGTCCAGACGGCACACGAACAACCTTAAGTAACTACATTGGCAATTACTGCTATGTATGCCACTGCCTGAGCTTGAATTGTTCTAGTTCGCCTTTGTGGTCATCACTTGACATAGCTGTGTTGGGTACTGGTATCTTATGTCGTCTCCGGAAGAACGCTACTAGAAAGCTATGATTTCATTCGGTGCACGTCTTCATCCTTGTTAAGAACTCACTACAGTTTGTGACTACGAAGGCTTTCCCGGCGTAATAATTGATAATATTCTTCTCGGGTATGCAGCCGGATCATAACGTCTTCATGACACAATATTTCCGCGGTCCAACTGGCCGCCATCTTCAGGTGAGAGTGCTGGTGCACGATCTCGCCGGAACTGACTTCCCAGCGCAAGCGGCGTCCCCTATATAGGCCGCAGAAGACCCACAACGCGTGCGCGAGAAGGTGCCGTAACCGCCCTCTAGCGCAGTAGACATACCCCGCCGCCAGTGATGGAAAGAGGCGAAATCGAGATATCGCTGTCAAAAATTAAAAAATAATAAAAAAATTATTTATTTTTATTTTTCAATTTTTGACAGCGATATCTCGATTTCGCCTCTTTCCATCACTGGCGGCGGGGTATGTCTACTGCGCTAGAGGGCGGTTACGGCACCTTCTCGCGCACGCGTTGTGGGTCTTCTGCGGCCTATATAGGGGCCGCCGCTTGCGCTGGGAAGTCAGTTCCGGCGAGATCGTGCACCAGCACTCTCACCTGAAGATGGGGGCCAGTTGGACCGCGGAAATATTGTGCCATGAAGACGTTATGATCCGGCTGCATACCCGAGAAGAATATTATCACTACCGTTTGATTGGTCCTCTATAATGTTCACTTCACAAATAAATTATCCTTCAACGAATCGTGCAGCTCCTTACCGCATCGTGCGTCTGTGGTCAGGATCGAGAAAATATGGGCACTATTCTACAGAGAGAACGATTAGCATGGCGATAAATCGCTTTAGGCAAATGCCGGGATGGTTCCTTTGAAAGGGCACGGCTGACTTCATACCCATCCATCCCTAATCCGATGGGACCGATGACCTAGCTGTTTGGCCCCTTCCGCCAATTCAACCAAACAACGATGGCAAAGAGAGGTGTTAGTCTCCTGTTCGAATTTCACCAAGTGGATTAAAAGTGATATTGCAGTACTGTCGAGAAGCAGTCCCTTGATATCGTCGAATAAATGTGAAAGACGGGAAGTAGGAATAATACAGTGAAAAACCCACAAAATTATTGTGAAAATAATGAGCTTGATGCAGCAGCAAGACTCTTGTGACTTGACAGGAGAATTTTGTAGCGATTGTGACTAACCACTATCTTCTTCCAGAATTAGATGAAAAAATGGGTTTTATGTTTACCTAAACAACACAAAGCGCAATGTTATTTTACAGTGTTGTAATATGCGTAATTATCTCATTTCGAACATTGTACAATGTGGAAAACACAAGATTCTATGCCCAATTTTTTCTCAGATACATTCATAAATCACAGTTAAATGTAACGTAACTTGAAAGTGAATTTTTCGAATTACAGATGCACAGCATTTATGAAAGCGAGTCACTGATTTAAAGATACTGTAAGTATACAACACTATGACCAAGTTAGTCAGTGTATGGTTTAGAGAAAACATATTGGCTGAATTACGTTCAGTGCTTTACACAAAGCTGGACTAAAAGAGCTGTGTCACCCACCAAAAAAAATATAACCGTTTAATGGTGACGAAGAAATAAACTTCTCAGTCCTGAAGATAGTTTCCAAAGCCTGTTAAACGTCCCGCTTTCATGGTATTATATGAAATATAAACTTACTTGTTTTTCGTATTGCCATTCAACGATGCCACATTGTGCAATATTTACCACAATTCAGCCCAAGCAGAAAGGATCTCTGGTGCACTGGAGGGTTTTTGGCGCTAATTCACAAACTTTATCTACACTTATACTAAAAAACTACAAAGTTTGATATAGACCTGTCAAAATAATTTCCATTCTTTGAATTATCTGTTCGTAAGGTTATCGTACTCAAAAAGGAGTCATCATGGTCTTCGCTGTGGAGTGTTCTGCCGTCGCTTTCTTTCGGTGGACTAAATTATTTTTAAATTTGTCTTACAGAACAGACTTGTGATGTTAATGAAAGGAAGGAGTATTTTTGCATATATGTCATATATTAGCTTTTATATGTATATCATTTTCGTAAGTGTATAAAAATGCAAATGTCAAATTTGTCTCGTTCTTTCAGTGTACACTAAAAATGGGATTTCGTATACTAAATGGAACTAGTTACAGAATTCACCTGACATAATATATTTTCGTTCAGAAAACGCGAGAAATCTCACGTTTTTACAGCACATTCAGAATTAATTTTTAAAACACTCCTTCTGTATTGCTGAACCAAACGAAGAAAGTGGTAGATCACGTACCGTTAGCTCTGTTGCCAGTTATTTAAAATATAATTATATTTTTTAAATTTTTACAAAGATTTTGCCTGCAGTTAGACCAGATTAGTTTTGCAGCATCCATGCTTACATTAATGCGCGTGAGAGAGCAAGCATTTAGGGCCAGTATACATGCATCAAATCACAATTAATTAACTATGTTCAGCAACCGCCGGCAGGAAGAAACATGACTTCATTTGCTGTCTGCTCTGAAAATGTGCGACCCTGTTCCCAAGAAGCAGCGGCCTGTTGTTGTCGGCTCTGTTAAGGCAAGTAAGGCGGAGGCAGGGAATGGCGGCTTTCATTTTATTCATGATGTCAGCTCTGTGCCAGCGGCGAAATGGAGAAACATTTGGATGAATATTCTCCCAGTGACATTGCTGCAGTGACTTTCTGGCCTCTAATGTGAAGCGAAGAGAACTTTTTTAACCCTGAAAAATATTATGAAATATTAAAGAAAGGCATTTGAAACAGGGAATTAAAAAGCTGCAGTAAACTGTACTAGACATGGGTGATAGTAAAGTGCAATTCTTACGGTTGATGATAGAAACTGTTAATAAAAACAGGTTTGAGTATGTAAGGAGCTTGGCATCTGACATTGGTTCCCTATTATTAATTGTAGAATTGGTGCATCATTAGTGCCAATTTCCCTTACTGAACTGCATAACTCCAGCAACTTGGTGCATTTTTTCGGCATTTTTTTAGTGGATGCATATTTTGGTTATTTTTGGTGCATATCAATCGTCACTGTGGTAATCGGTTCATATAGTGTGACAATTAGTGAACTATATGGGGAAAAAACGTTAATTAATTTACAAACTACGGCGTGGACACACTTTAATCAACATGTAAACGTCACCACAGATATTTGGATTTAGGTTATGACAGGTTCGATATGCCTGCCATCATTAGCGATGATGTGGCACAGACGAATAGCGAAATTCTGTATGACCAGCTGAAATGTCAGAATATCGATGCTGTCAATGACTTCCTGAATGTCTGTCGTCAGGTGAAGACAGTTTTGGGGCTATTGCTGTACAACTTGTCTTTAATATATCCCAACAAAAAAGTAGTCGCACGTGATCAGATCCGGAGAATGTGGCTGCCAATCGAGACCCATACCGGAGGCCTCGGGTACCTTACAACCAGAATGCGGTCCCCAAAGTGCTCCTCCAGGACACCAAACACTCCTGCTTCGATGGGGTCGAGTTCCGTCTTGCATGAACCACACCTTGTCGAAATCAGGCTCACTTTGAATAATGGGGCTGACATCATCCTCCAAAACGTTCTCATCCCGTTCGATATTAACTGTGTCATCAAGGAATATCGCACCGATTATTCCCTGACTGGACATTGCACACTACACAGTCATCCGCTGAGGATGAAGAGACTTCTCGATAGTGAAATGCGGATTCTCAGTAGCGGCCAATGCGCCAATTTTGATCATTGACGAACCCGTCCAAATGAAAGTCGGCTTCGTCGCTAAACAAAAGCATGCATATGCATACTAAATTCCCATCATGCCCCGCAGCCAACCGTGCAGTGTGAACGTTATAACTCAAACCATTCAGAAGTTATGACGATTTTGTGTCATATAGTTCAATAATTGTCATCGTGTAGGTTCATGTGCGTAACTCCTTCATAGGACAAACCCTACCCCTTTCACATGAGCTGCCTTGTCTCAGCCGACTATAGGTAACAAGTGAGTGTACAGCAGCGCCCATGGCGTATTATTCCTATATTGTCTCGCCTGCCGTGGGTTACCTTTACAAGTCGGCTCCAGAATTGTATATGTGTTGTGAGAGCTGTCTGCTGCGCCGTTTTGCATCTGATGATAAGAGTGATGTACTGAAGAAGTGCCTTTCTTAAAAAATAATGTAAATACCGGAATCAAGGAACTACCAATGACAACAAAGACTGTTAAGGACCAAAGGAATATTCGTAGTGGATGTTCTTGCCAAAGGTAGTATCGTAAATTCACCACATGGCTTAGAACTGATGGAATAAGGAAAGTTTCGTCCAAAAACAAAACAAAAAAAAAAACATTTTCCCAATGAACGTTATTCAGCGAACACATCACACATAAATTATGAGGCAGTAAATAGTGCCACTTTACTTTGTCCTTTGTGTCTTGTGTTCTATCTGTGTGTAGAATAACATCGATAACTATGTTTCTTGTTCAATAAATGTAACTTTTTCACTGTTTCAAAAAATGTTCCAATGTGTGTGAAATCTTATGGGACTTAACTGCTAAGGTCATCAGTCCCTAAGCTTACACACTACCTAACCTAAATTATCCTAAGGACAAACACATAAGGCACGCGACCTCCACACGATGTGCTTACTTCATCGATTTCTTAGCCACTCGTGCCCCCAATACTTATCTTCTCACATTAAACACCTACCATCTTTCCACAACCACAATACCAGATCGGATACGTCTAGCATCTTGGCTGCACCTTTACATAACACAAAATCTTTCTCCGTGTCATTCTACATCTCAAAAATACGACTATGGAACGCGCTCCCCTGTGATCTGCGTCTTATCCAGAACCACTCAACATTCAAGAGGGTACTCAAAACTTACATATTAGGGACGGTATAGACACCATTGTGGTGCCCCTCTCATCTCTTTCGTTCTCCTTTCCATCATAGCTTCGAATTTTACCATTCTATTTCTCTTCCTCTAACGTAGCTACCTCTTCTATATCTCTTTCACCCCATTCTATCTTCTTATGTCTGCTCGATGAGAATAACTCACAAGCTGCAAGAACATAACAAGAAAATTCCCAACTAGCAATAGGACTGACATTCATAAAAGAAAAATATGTTTACTTTCATATACATAGTCATTACTATTATCATTATTATTCTTGATTGTTAGAATTGTTTTTTTGGTTGTTATAATTATCACTGTACTACTGTTATAATCTCTATTTTTTCTTGTTTAACATTAATACTGTATAACACGTTATATGTCCTTAATGTTCTGTACAAACTGAAATTCGTTCAATTTGAGTATGCCTGGTTAGGTGTAAGAGACGGCCTGAAGGCCCTAATCCTGCCAGATAAAATAAATGCATAAATAAATAAATAAATAAATAAAATAAACATACACACCCATGCCGGAGGGAGACTCGAACCTCCGCCGGGACCAGCCGCGCAGTCAATGACTGAAGCGCCTAAGACCGCTCGGCTAAGCCCACGCGGCCACTGCTTAAATAATTTCATTTAAAAGTGTTATTGGCCTATTTACGTCCTCATTTATGCACAGTGTTTAATTTCTCTTTGTCCAGATAAAAATAAACGTAAATACCAGTTTTATCTCAGGCTCCCTAAGAAACACTCATTTCCCCTGTATTTATTTATAGACCGGCCGAAGTGGCCGTGCGGTTGTAGGAGCTGCAGTCTGGAACCGCGAGATCGCTACGGTCGTAGGTTCGAATCCTGCCTTGGGCATGGATAAGTGTGATGTCCTAAGGTTAGTTGGGTTTAACTAGTTCTAAGTTCTAGGGGACTGATGACCTCAGAAGTTGAGTCCCATAGTACTAGAGCCATTTATTTATAGCTGTGCCTGAGACATCTTACATGTGGAATTTATTTTTAACTTAGAAGCTTCTTTGTATACCACGTTTGAAGTCGAACGTTTGGGAACATGAACGAAGAGGTTGTTTGCTTCACTAACACGGGAGAGAGCCAGGTAGACCTTTTTGTGCGAAAAGTAAGTGACACGCAGGTATTCGGCGGCAGCACACAGTATCTGGCCTTGTGCTTTTTTATGGTCATGACATAGCTGCAAGCTCACCGGGAATTGAACACGTTTAAAGCGAAATGGGAAATTATTAAGAATAAGCATGATTCGAGGCGTAAAAACTCGCTCGCCTGCACCAGTTCCCGTGAAAATTTCCGCTTCTATGGTGTAGCGTTGAAGACAAGTAACTTTAAGCCTCTGTGAGTCGAGGCTTTCTGAGGTGCGAGACAATGCACGACACCCTCGATGAGAGTTGCTTTCCGAAGGAGTTTGCAAAGAGCGAGTTAAAGTATGATCGTGCTGCAACAAGTTTCACCTCAAGGTCTTCTCTGGATTCTTGAGACTACAATAGTTCTCAGTATTGTAGGCGTTCTGATATATTCAGAAAGACTCGACACTGTCTGGGCAAAGAGAAATCAAAGGCACCCAAATCACGGAACAAACTTAATTAATCGTTTCTCCTGGTAAAGAACATACATAAAACATACTGTCGAAAGCATTGCCGTTAAGCTCTTAACACACAAATCTACACTAGTTAATCCGTATCTTCTAGCGAAGAAAACTCGCTGTTCCTATGTTTTTATGAAGATAAGATTACGTCGTTTAATTCTGTTGCTGACGTAAACTTCCGCAAGTGCCTCTATCACCGAATTAAAGAAAACTAATAGCGCTACGTGCTAGTTGTTTGGTGTACTACGAAACTAACTCCACCATCTGTCTGTTCTTTGGTGTACTGTGCCGTGAAGCTTAAACATCCTAACTACTAACAAGGGGAGGCCACGACGTGGGGATGAAACTTTGTACACCTTTAGTACGCCATTAAAACAACATAATGTGCAAGTAGCAAGGTGCACTACTCTGGCAGTTCCGAGAAATGGCAAGAGAAGTTTTACACGTCTATTATGGAACTGATGTGTCTGTGCGTAGGGGCCGGATGTTAGAGTTTGTGTCTGAGGTGACGGTGCGACTCCCTCTCGCTGTATACAATTTGTATGACATTTGAGAGGTAATATAATTTCAAAAACACGTGTATTAGCATGAAGCTTTAGCGAATTTCAAGTTATTTGACTACTTACTGTGTTTAATTAAATTTAATAATTAGAATAAACATATTTATAACTACCGACAAGTAAATGAAGAAAAGCGTAGAGTTTTCCTGAAAATGTATTCCTGTCGTGATTTTCGAAATGCCTTATACACGCAACCTGGTAAGGTACCCGGAATTAAATTGCACCTCGACGCTTCGAGTTGCAGACACACAGGCAGGCCCCATTTTGCAGTCAACATGCGTAGCGGTGAGACGTTGCTATTGTAGCAAACTAGGCTATGTAAGTCCCAATTTTTCGAATATCACAGAATTTACACTTGTACCACAAAAATGAAGGTTTAAGCGGGAGTCGAACCGTTGCCTCATACATATTCGCCTTACGCTAACCACTTTACCACCATGAACTATAACGTCCGGAACTTACGCACAGATACATCAGTTACATTAGAGACGCGTAAAACTTCTTTGGCTAGTTTCTCGGAATTACCAGAGTAGTGCAGCTTACCACTTTCATATTATGTTGTTTTAATGGCCTATTAAACGTGTACAAAGCTTGAAGTAAATCCGTGATCCCAACAACGTGGCCTCCCGCTGTGCAGTGAACAGATGTTCCTAGAAAAAAGTAACTGAAGATATCTTTTTTTCCGTGTTCAGAATCTGATGAAATGAAGCCTATACGTCGTCACAGGCTACGATCAAGTAACTTGTGAAAACGTCAAGAAAATTCGTTTTGCATTTTTGGAGGTTAGCGTGTTCATAAAGACAGACAGGACGGTTTACATTTTTTTTATTAGTATAGATATAGACATTTGATCTCCTTTTTAGAAGAGCATACTCTGGAAAATAATCAAGTCCTCATGCAGCGTTTGCAATGTGTCATGAAAACAGAGTAAACAATAAGAAATATCAGGAAGACAGAAAAGTCATTACTGTGAAATGTGGGGCCACATCGAGAACTGACGACGTCAAAATCGGCTGTTTCTACTAATGCGCAGCTTTCAGTATACTCAGGATTTTAAAACTGCACACTAGGTACAGCCAACTGATGGTTGACGTAACATACCCATTCGTGACATGACTGGTGGCTGGTTTTCACGCAGACAAACGTCACACACTGGCCACTACTGGTCGATTTCGACCAGAAAGTCGCTTGCATGAAATGGGCTCTAGAGTGGTAAGGACATTCGAAAAGCGAACCGATGCTCTCAGGATTTCTTGAGCATATTCGAAATTCGAATATGATATGGGACAGTAAAGGTTCTAATACATACGGATTTAGAAAGCATCTTTCGAGTGAAGGTGAGCTTGTCATTTTCTCACATATCCTGTGACCCATGGATAAAGGGCAACAGGCCTATTCCATACGCCTAGATTTAAAAAATGGTTCAAATGGCTCTGAGCACTATGGGCATATGAGGTCATTAGCCCCCTAGACTTAGAACTATTTAAACCTAACTAACCTAAGGACATCACGCACACCCATGCTCGAGGCAGGATTCGAACCTGCGACCGTAGCAGTCGCACGGTTCGGGACTGAAGCGCCTAGAACCGCTCGACCACCGTGGCCGACTCCTATATTTCCGTAAAGTGTTTGACATAGTGCCACACCGCAGACAGCATATGGAGAAGGTCCCCAGATACGTGAGTAGTTCGATGATTTCTTCATTTATAGAACGCGGTACGATGTAATGGGCGGTGGTAGTTCATCAGAGACAAGAATAGTGCCCCAGGAGAGTGTGATAGGAACGCTGTTGTTCTCCATATACATAAATGATCTGATAAATAGGGTGAACAGCAATCTGCGATTGTTTACTGATAATACGATGGTGTACGTCAAGGTGTCGTGGTTGTGTGACACTAGGAGGATACAGGATGATTTAGATGGAATTTCCATTTGGTGTGATGAATGACAGCTTAAACTGAATAAAGAAAACTGTAAATTAATGCAGATGAGTAGGAACTATAATCCTGTCATGTTCGAATATAGTATTGGTGGTATGATGCTTGATAAAGTGACGTCGATTACATATTTAGGCGTAACAGTGCAAGGCGATATGAAATTGGACGAGCGCACAGTGTCGGTAGTAGGGAAGGCGAATAGTACACTGAGAACACTTCGGTTTATTGAGTGATTCTTAGAATAGAGTTGCTCATCTATAAAGGCGATCGCATAGAGAACACTCAGTCTTAAGTACTTATCGAATGTCTGGAATCTCCACCAGATCGAATTAAAGGAATACTGGAGCAGTTGAAAGGTATCCTGCTAGACTGGCTATCGGTAGGTTCGATCAACACGCTAATGTTACGGACGTGCTTCATGAAATGGAAATAAATGGAGGGAAGATGACATTCTTTTCGCGAAACACTGCTGAGAAAATTTACAAAGCCGCCATTTGCGGCTGGCTGCAGAACGAGTCTATTGCCGCCAACATACAGTTGGCGTAAAGACCGCGAGAATGAGGTAAGAGAAATCAGGGCTCATGGGAGGTATATAGACACTTGCAAGTGGAACGGAAAAAGGACTGACTAGCTGTAAACTTCGCTGTGCTGCGAACGCGGCGCTGGCCATAGGAAAAGCCGTCGCGCGCTCCCTAGGGATGAGCCGGCCTCGAGCTGTCCACGGTACGCTCCGCATGCGTGACAGGAAGCGGAAGCAAAGAAGGCGAACTAACCATCTGGTGCTGTCAGGGGAGCGCTAAATGCGAGCCAACGGCAGCAAATGCGTCAGTCTGTCCTAAGGCTACAGGCCACAGGTAGGCACGGTGTGGGCCACACACACACACACACACACACACACACACACACACCACACCACACCACACCACACCACACCACACCAAACTGTGAAGAGATAAAATAGTTAACAGATTCCAAATCAGGATCACCTTTACGACTTTACGAACTGCTTCGGTTTCTGGAGGGTGTCGCAGTTTGTTAGTGTCTAACCCCGCCCCCTCCTCCCCACCGACCTGGCGGCGCCTTTACTCCTTTACTCTGAAGGTGCCACAGAGGCCTGCAATTTTAATAATAATAACAATAAAATAGATAAAACAGGCCTGAAAGAATACTTGATCCACAATTAGAGGGTTATCAAGCATGCTTCAGGAAGAGTAGATCATGTGTAGAACAAGTCATAAACTTAAAGCACATCTAAGAAATTAGGAAAGTCAGCACTGCACACAACAATCACCCATATCTACTACTGAAAATTCAACGATCTTTCAAATCAATCTGAGGCAGGAGATATCTAGTACCGCGTCGACAAGGAATAGAAAACGCGGAAATAATCCCTAGTTATTACTGCGGTGACAGCGACAATAGAGGCGGGCATAATAACGCTTTAAGTGGTATCAAGCTGGAAATAAGATGACGGAAGGCCTGGCGGAAAATAGACCGAGCAATAGATCACAAGCGTGAAGAGAATAGAAGCAAGGCACAAAGTAAGTTTATTATTACTTTTCCGATATGGTAACTGACATTTAATAATAACTAAAAGAGCTCTCCACTCTTATTATAAATAAAATTTTGTTATACAGGTCACGTATGTCAGAAATGCACGACCGACCAGCTGTAAAATGCGACAGTGGCTTACAGTTTGCTGAAATAAATAAATAAATAGAAACGGAAGTGTTCTATTTGTTCAGCAAATACAGTACAGAGCATGAACCCATATCCCTAATGTACACCTCGAAATACTATTCAGAAACTGCCCAGCTACGCTATGATATCAACCCACAGAAAATGAGACCATCAGTGACTACGATATACTCATATAGCATCAAGTGCATTAGTTATCCAGACAATTAAGTGAGGCTGACAACAACTGAATCAATGAGCCAAATTAATTACCCTTAACGAAATTTAGAAATCGGGAAAGGCTACTCAAGTGTTAAATAGCGTGCTAATGAACTCGAGATGGTCGATCATAAGAAAGGCTGTGCCCTGAGCGAATTTCAACAGCTACTGGAGTATAGCTCGGGATTTCAGTCTTGAGTATATACCCTGAGTATATACCCTGATCAGAGAAGCTCATTCCTATTAAGCACCTGATCTAGTCACATACACTATATATTACTAAGCATTATTTTGTAAGGAAGACGTTTAGTTGATTCAGTGCAAGCACTTCAGAGCAATGTAATAAGTAAAATTTTAAAGGGTAACTGACATAAATTTGGTCCTACTCCAACAAAAATGCTCTTCATAGACACAAAAATTAATTATAACAGTTACGTTGTATCTTAATTACATTCAAGCAACTTGTGCGTCGGATCTTTTTATTTCACTACCTGCAAATCTGATCTGCAATAGCATTGACTAAATTAATCTGATTGCTTTCAGTCTGCTCCACTTAAGACCATTTTTTTAATTATCAAAGAAAATAAGTAACGTAAATTATACCCAAAGTTGCAAAGCATTATAAATATTTTTCCGCATAAAAAATCTTCCGAAATTGCGCTTCACTGAACTATCAGTTCAAGTATTTCTGCAATTTGACTAAAAATAGACGAACGGCGAAAACGTTTTTTGAAAACGTGAAGATTCCTCGCACAACTGAGCTTGTGCTCGTTCGTCTGTGTCCTTGACGTAGATAAGGTTTTAAATACTAAGTTTCTCATATTTTTTTTCCGTTATAAGATTATACCCTGCCAGCCCAAACAGTTTCGAGACTGGACTGATAAGATAGTCTCCCTCTACCCGTGTACAACGCACAGAAAATTCATAAAATCATGCGAAACTGTCAGAAAACTGCTTCTTTGGAATAATGTTCGATTCACACGTCACAGCTGGCTCTGTGACCGAGCGGTTCTAGGCGCTTCAGTCCGGAACCACGCTGCTGCTACGGTCGCAGGTTCGAATCCTGCCTCTGGCATGGATGTGTATGATGTCCATAGGTTGGTTAGATTTAAGTAGTTGTAAGTCTAGGGGACTGATGACCTCAGATGTTAAGTCCCATAGTGGTCAGAGCCGTTTTTTTTTCGCGCGTCACAATGATTTGAATAACGATTATGTCGTAAAATCGTAGGCCCTTCATGCGAATTTCTGCACGTTGTCGTTTTGTTGTAGGTTAGAATTGGTAACATCAAGTCTCGTCACACGTGACAATTTTTTCCAGAAAATAATTGTCCTCGTTTCGCATTTCAATCAAGTCGCGGCAGGCGTGCACGCGTCGTTGTTTTTGTTCGAAAGTCAAGGTGTGCGGGACATACTATGGACGCACTTTTCCCTTCTTCAAAACATACTCAAAATGTCTTGGGTGCTTGAATTAGGTATGTTGTTCCATTACAATTGGTGACAACACTGCGGCCGTAAGTCCAGTAATTAACACTGGCTGCTTACAACTGACTGGTCGAATACTCGAGCTGCCACACCAGTTACTGCCCTGACGTCGCTTTTATGCCAGGAACAAAATCAGTCTCAAAGGTTTTTTGATGGTCGGCGTATTTCTATTGCTGAGAAACTGGGCATATCCAGGTATATAATTTGAGTCCATGTACATCCGAAATGTGGTGTAACGTGCAGACTAGTTATAACGTGCCTAAAATCCGTGGAGTGACCACAGCGCCACATTCTATAGATACCATGGTCAGCGAATTATATATATTTTATAAAGGTGGATGAAAATTTCAGTTAAAGAAGCAAACGTGAACGCAAGAGACAGCCCGTTTATCTCACTAGGGTGCTCTCTATCGCACCCCTAACATTTAGTGGTAATAGGACCCAGTGGAGAGCTCGTCAAAAACTGAACACAGATCAAGTATGAAAACAGGAAGAAGGTATACTGGACTGTAGAAAAAAGCAAAATAGAAACAGTGAACGGTCCAAGAACAAGAAGTGCAATATAGAGGAGTTGGGAAGAGAAATGGCGTCGTGGTTAAGTGATTACGGTGTTGGGCTGTCAAGCGGACGAGCCGTATTCAAATCTCCCTCGTGCAAATATCTTTTCTTTCCGCTTTTCTCTTTATTCAAATTTGTGTCTGTCTCGTCGTGTAACGTCCGTTTGCAACAGCAAGATGTAAGATAGGGACCTTTAATGACAGTTGATTCTGCACAACCGGCCTCTTGTGGCCGAGCGGCTCTAGGCGCTTCAGTCTGGAACCGCGCGACCGCTACGGTCGCAGGTTCGAATCCTGCCTCGAGCATGGATTTGTGTGACGTCCTTAGGTTAGTTAGGTTTAAGTAGTTCTAAGTTCTAGGGGACTGATGACCTGAGATGTTAAGTCCCATAGTGCTCAGAGCCATTTGAACCATTTTGATTCTGCACAACTACTCTATTAGCAGGCGAAAGGAAGTGGCTTTCGAATGGGAACCCTAAACGTTTGATGACAAGGCGACAAGTCAACCGAATCCTTCACAAGAAAACACGTCTGTGTGTCATACACGGCATTAACGACGGTACGTGTGTCACTGACGCACCTAATTTGTACGCCTGGTAAGTGCGTGAGATATGCCTCCTTGTACATATGAATGTGATCACTCTCAAGGAAATGATGAAGAAAATAATAGTTTTTCACATAAGTTGCAACAAATGAACGCAACAGTTTTACAATCACACAGTTTCTCTGTGCTCTGTCAAAACACACGTTTTTGGAAGTTTTGACTCTTGAATTCCATTGTTGTAACATATTTCAGACCCGATTATTTGTTGTTTTCATTTCCGTGAGACGTCTATGTGATATCTCGCCTGCTCTCACTAATCAACACATTTACTTGCGACGGTAACGTATTCTTACCACGTGACTTATATTCTATAACCAATATATAGTACGACAACTGCCAAGATTACAGAAAGAGACCAAACATTTCAGTGACCAGACGGACAGTTCATAATGTTGTGAAGGAAAGAAAAAAAAATTCACCAAAGGGGTGTTGAATACAATTCGCTCACTTGGCACGCTAACACCGTAACCACTTACCCACGACGGCGCTGCTGTTTTACATTGCTCTTTATTGCACTTATTAGTCTAGGACCGTTCACTGTTTCTATTTTGTTTTCACGCTTGAACTGTGTTCAGTTTTCGACGGGCTACCCACTGGCCAATCTTACCACTAAAGCCGGCCGCGGTGGTCTCGCGGTTCTAGGCGCTCAGTCCGGAACCGTGCAACTGCTACGGTCGCAGGTTCGAATCCTGCCTCGGGCATGGATGTGTGTGATGTCCTTAGGTTAGTTAGGTTTAAGTAGTTCTAAGTTCTAGGGGACTGATGACCACAGATGTTAAGTCCCATAGTGCTCAGAGCCATTTTTTTACCACTAAATCTGAAGGGGGTGCGATGGGAAGGTTTCCTTGTCAGTAGGACCAATATTACTTTCACAAAACAGAGTATCAAAGCAACTTCAAAAAAGGCCTTACATTCTACAGTAAAGAGAGATGAAAAGCTCCTAAGGCCTGTGAAACACCTTTTAATTTATTTTAAACTGTTGGTGATTATTCACTTGTATTTTAAGCAATACACCCAGCAACAGTATGGTTATTTATTTTTTATGGTTGTACGCTCTGTAGGACTGACATAGCTCTTGAAAGTTGAAGGCGGGGATGTATGACCTCTCTTCCGGATTCTATCACCTCTCAAAATTTTGCTATTTCTTTTATGTAATTTATTTTGTACGACAGTAAAAGACAAATTCTAGAAACAGTCTAATTAGCTACACGCCGTGGGGGGAATTAAGAGGATCAGAAAGTATAGCTTCTAGATAAAATTACTTAAAAAGTATTCATAGCCTTTAAAATGCGTTATTAAAGTTACAGTGTACGAATATCGCACCAAACTATAATTCTGTAGTAAAAGAGTGATATAGTGGTTGTGATTACAGTAGTATTAGTAAAAGTATTCTTGTCTTGGCTAACCAGTGGAATCAATACAGTTCGCCGATAAGATACGTAGGTTAGAGAGCCGTTTGGCAAGTGCAACGATCTGTGGCTCCGACCTAAAGCCAGCATCTACTAAGACTGCTCGTACCGCGATGGCAACGGAAGTGCATTGGAAACGTGTCTAAATAGAAACAATTTCTGGTAAATTTAACTGTATTCTTGATATAGTTAACATTGTTTCATATATCCCACTAGCCTGCAGGAGCACTAATGAACTTGTTGTAATTAACAATATGAAATCCTTTTTAGCTCCTTTCCGCAATCTGTAAATACGAGTGCGAAATCGCATAGCTGTTCCCTTATCTACAGAGCGCGGCGTGTTTCCGTACAGTCGGTGACTTGGTGTTATCCTCAGGGTCGTTATGTAAATTGCAAGCAAGCTTACGAGCTATACCGCTTCCTGCAGTGTTGGGAGCGGGTCTTGCGGTTTGGAGATAGCTCGCAGCACAACAGAAGACCGAAACAACGAACAGCTAGCTTCAGTTTCGAAATGTATAAGTAAACTTCATCGACAAGAAACTATAAAGAAAAACCAGTATGGATAAAATTTCCTGTTTTTGCCAGTCAATAAAATCTCGGTCAAAACGATGGAAATTGGACTAAAAGGTGTGAAAACTGAATAAAAATTCCAAATTGCTCGATTATAGCCTCCAGTTAAAAACTAGTAGCAATACACACATCGACTTATACCAGAGGAGTTGTTATTTAAAACATATTATGTGGTAAGCATGGCTACGTTTAACTGCTTCCCGAAGTGTGTCTACTATCTATTGATAGATTTCGATGAACTACTAGCATCGAGGGTCATTATGATATTACCGTAATAATTTGGGCGTTTAATTGTCATTTAATCTTATCTTGAACAGTTTTGATACAGTTGAGCTAATTTTTACATTGTTGGTAAATGGTTGAAAATGGAAACAAGTGTGTATGTCTTGGGGGGCGGGGGGGGGGGGGGGGGGGAGGGGGCAGGCGTAATGTGGTAACATTAAGTTGTACAAAGAAATATCACAACTAACACACATGACGCTCAGGCTCAAGCTCGCATATGCACGCCTCGAACACATACGCAAACAGGTGTACACGCACTGAAACACATATGAAAGTAAGTAATTTACTTCCTTAGCCCAACTGTGTTCAATAACTGAAGGAGGAGGTGCTATAGTTACGCCACTAGACTCGCATTCGGCAGGAGAATTGTTCAAATCTCAGAACAACTCAGCTATGAGATTCCAGACGTATCCGTATATTACAGCAGGTAGATGCCAGGAAGGTTGTTTCTACAAAGCTATGTTCCAATTCCTTTCCAATCGCAACATTTGCGGTCCAACAGATATGGTTCTTATTGCATTATTAAGATCACAACTACAGCTAGGCTCGTTTATAAGCAGGAGATCCTCTGCCACATGTTCTGAAACGTGGCAGATATTACTACTTTGTCCGAATGACTTAACAGGGTTGGGAGCCTCCAATAATTCACACGGGAAAACAGTGAATTTTCAATGCTAATAGCTTTGATACAAAGCAGTTATCACCTGAATGGTTATGTGGATAAGCCTTCGCGATAAACCACCCTGAAATTGACGTTCATTTCATTATTATCTATTCAAAATAGAGACCCGCTCCAAATTCACAGGATTAGCACTAATTATCTGCAGCTGGACGGCTTGTCTGGTGTAGTGGTAATTTTGTTTATGGGCCATTGCACAGAGTTATGATTAAAATTCAGAAAACAACTTTAGGTAAATGAGTATCATCAGTTTTAGATACCTTAAACGATTTAAACAGCATACCCCAGGAAAATTCTCAGGATGTAAAAATGTTCCATGTTCCATATTTAACTGGCGTTTGGAGTAACTTCCCGATCCAATGGTGGGAGCTGTGAGCAGCCACACCTCCCAGTCCGCCCGACAGCAGCGTCAGTTCGGCTACATGTTCTGTGACCTTTTCCTGCAATTCCCAGCATGAAACTGCTAAAAAGCACCCTCTGCCACGAAGCATTAGCTGGATGCACCCTCTGCCACAAAACATTATATGGAGCACCCCCTATCGCACAACATCGTTACGAAAATGGCTCAAATGGCTCTGAGCGCTATGGGACTTAACAACATCTGAGGTCATCAGTCCCCTAGACCTAGAAGTACTTAAACCTAACTAACCTAAAGACAGTACACACATCCAATCTCGAGGCAGGATTCGAACCTGCGACCGTAGCAGCAGCGCAGTTCCTGACTGACGCGCCTAGAACCGCTCGGTCACAACGGCCTGCTCAACATCGGTACGAAGGACAACATCGGTACGAACTCTCTCATGTAACGTTGGTTTGAAGCTCCCTTTGACACGAAACATCGTTACACCGCACCCTCTGTCACCTAAAGTTGTTAGACGCACCCTTCGTCACGCAACATTGCTACGAATCACATTCTGTCACACCGCGTTGGTATGAACCACAATCTGCTACACAAGATTGATACAGAACATCCTCTACCGAGTAACATTGGTACAAAGCGTTCTCTGTGGCATAACATCGGTTATAAAGCTCCCTTTGTCACACAAAATGTTATGAAGCACCCTTTGCCATGCAACATGTTACGAAGCAAACTTTACCATGCAACATCACCACAAAGCACCCTATGCCACACAACAGTGGTACGAAACATCCTCTGCACAGAACATCGGTAGCGTGCACCCTGCGCATTGTGACAGTGGAACACTACATTCTCTGCCACACAAAATCTGTATGAGGCGTCCTTTTCCACGTGACAACACTATGCCGCGCAACCTACCCTGTTTCCAGGGATGTCCGCCATTCACCGCCATGACTACAATGCCAGAGGGACAGAAGACTTAAATTCATCATAGTTCAGCTCGTTTGCAAGATATGTTTACAAATTATGTACACAAACATTTCTCATAAGCTGATCAATATATTAGTGAAAACAATATAAAATCCCTACAGAAATTCCTTAGATTTATCCAAACATACAGACAGAATCGTGACAGAGAACTTAAATTTATATATTTATAGCCACATAGAAGATAGATAGATAGATAGATAGAAGATAGATGAAATAGGACTATCTGAAAACAACTTACTGATAACTGCTACAACCGCATGAGCTTCACGTTCGGTGGGCAGTCCAGGCAGTATTCTACAAGTTTGCCTCTGCAGAAGTAAATGTAAGCTGTAAATTTTACCGGAGAGCCAAGAATTTTGAAGGACTGTGTAGTGACTCTGATCCATTTGGATTGCAATGAATAATGTGTTAGAGAAGCACTTATTGTTCACAACTGAGTTAACATTCACATAACAAACTGTACAGTATCACTTCGCCGTTTATCTTAGAAGGCGCGCGGGCCATGAGACACGACAGCCGTTCAACCGAGACTGCATTCACCACTGTTCTCACTCTCACAGAGGTGAATGCACAGTTAGGCACCATTGAACGGGTGTCTTGCTAACCATTGTTCCCCAGTGGCATCAGGTACAAATAACTCCAGACAGGGCAGCGGCCTCCAGTGTCTCGGTAGAATGTAGCCACTGAACATGCCGGCCGCCAAAGAAATATTAATTTATTTTCGTAGTAATACAAATAACAAAAACTCTTGCTAAAGTATGAAAGAAAACACATGGAAATGCAGATATCATTGCGTCTTTGAACTAGCTATTCTGTCAATAGAGTTTGTAGCCGGCACCTGAAAATCACAATCACTACTAAAACACAAAAAAAATGTCGAAATGCACTGAGGAAGATACATACCGAACAAAGGAAAGAAAACATACACGATAAGAAACACGAATATACTGTTCACTTTTGTGTCACATAGCTTGCTCTTCAAAAGCCCCTGCAGTGTACGAACACTGCCACTCGCACCATTCCGCGCAACTCATGTTGCACTCCTTCAATGAAGGCCAGATTCAAGAATATTGGTCGGCAGGTTGTCTTCCTTTACTCTGGCAAATGTGTCAGGCTGCACAGTCTGACTAGAGACAGACCACTTGGCCCACTATTGCTGATGATGTAGGTAACCAGATGACCAGCGTCACCAAAAGATCTGGAAACTTTGCTGCTGT
Source organism: Schistocerca gregaria (assembly GCF_023897955.1). Classification (NCBI taxonomy): domain Eukaryota; kingdom Metazoa; phylum Arthropoda; class Insecta; order Orthoptera; family Acrididae; genus Schistocerca; species Schistocerca gregaria. Next base: position 547,001,779 of record NC_064931.1, read on the forward strand.
AGTTTCCACCGTGAGCAAGGTCAGTTTGGTTGTACCTAGACCTGGTTGCAGGATACTTGTGATGGCAGTTCCAGTCAGGAACTGGTCTAGGGTCAGGACTTCGGAATCAGCAGGGTCGCAGACAGTGGTGTGAGAGGACGAGAGTTCAAGTAAGCCTCAATCTGATAAATAAGGATTGACAGCTCTTCGACTGTTGGGCACACGTTTTCCATCGTTTGGTATAAGTGGTACTTAAAGGAGTTCACCCCTGCTTTCCATATCTTCCAAATGAGGTGACAATCGATGCCTTCTTCGTCTTGGATAGGTCTGCAGATGTGACAGAGGATTTGAGCTCCTCCTTTTGGCGCTGGCCGGAATGGCCGAGTGGTTCTAGGCGCTACAGTCTGGAACCGCGAGACTACTACGGTCGCAGGTTCGAATCCTGCCTCGGGCATGGATGTGTGTGATGTCCTTAGGTTCGTTAGGTTTAAGTAGTTCTAAGTTCTATGGGACTGATGACCACAGCAGTTAAGTCCCATAGTGCTCAGAGCTATTTGAACCTTCTTTTGGCACCCCCTGAGATGCAGGCCATGAAGTGTTGTCTTCTTTAAGCCAGGCTTGTCCCTACCACCACAGGTTGTTTTCTTGCACGTCTGCTGGAGACAGTTTTCGCATTGTAACATCAGCTACTTTCTCCATTTTAGATACGTGTTGCCATAAAATCTGAGTATAGCTTTCCACAAGCTCTGTTACTCTTGGTAGTCTTTGTTCAGTCTGAGAGAAGCGTTTTGCTGCAGTGTGGAAAGTGTCGTATGACTGACTCCAAAAGGTGTACACCGAATCTGTCTGTGGAATCTTTCGATATGTGTAACAGTAAGTGTGCTTCGCACTGTTTCTCTTCTTTCGTCGTCATAGCTTGACGGAATTCTTCTATTTCCCAGATTTGGACGTTTTTCAACGCCAGTATCTGTTTCCACAAAGCAAGAGACGACAAGCCGCCGTGACGAACTGGTGTGCTCTGCCGTTGATACCGACCTGCTATGATCCATCCTAGTTCTGCCTCCTGAAGCACTGGATGATCAGCTCCTCTGGAGATAGCCTTTGACCTCTGAGTATACGAACAAACTACTGCTTCTAGCAACACTTTGATCTTACTAGGTGACCAAAAATCTAGATCAGCGAGATGTACATTCGGCAAGTCCCATGTACTAGTCTGAATTACTTATTCTGGCAAACAGTCAGTTATCTTCGGGAAAGGTAAATAATCAATAGACAACATAAAGTTGCTTATTAAAGAGCCCATTTGTTTTGTTTTGTTTTGTTTCTGAAAAGGTTGCACCTGTTCCTTGAATTTGTACTCTGCTGAGCCACTTTTGAGGTTTGAGACGTTGTGCACATGCTTCTTATATGATGCATGAGAGACAACCAGTATCTAACAAAGCAAGACAAGTCTGACTTTTGCCACTGCTGTCTTACAGCTTTATGCTGGCTGTCGCAAGGAGTACTCATTTGCCTGGGCTTACCAATGAACAATAGCTCGATCTATCTGTTGATGTTTGTCGTTGTGTTCCTATTGCAAGTCACTTGGACAATCCTTTCTTGTTCCTCTTGTGTGCGTTGTTATTCCGCGTGTAGCAACGTGTGGTGTTGTTTTTTCGAAAGTTGGACAGCTAATGGATTTTCAGTTGGAAATCTTGCGATCATACTGCAGACAATTGCAGCACACGTTGTTGTGCATGCGTTTGATACATGCAGCTTGCATGAATTTTCTGCACTTGCGCAATGTGTGAGTGTCGTTGCAAACGACACATGCAGCAGTAGTAGTACCGGCGTAAACCTGTCTCGACTGCTCAAACTGCTTGCCTTGTAGGCATTTTATTGTTTATTACCAGATACATCGTGACGTGATTGTACTGCAGCCTTGACGATTTCTAATTATTTGCGGTGATTTTCGAGAAAAACGCAAGGTTCTTTGAATGTTGGGAAACTGTTCGAACTCAAACTGGCTTCAGACTCTGCCCTTATACACTGTTCAACTGTTTCTATAATGAGCTGTGATTTAATTATGTCTTGCAAAGAGACATCCAGCTGTAATGCCATGAAGACTCATTCAGCAGTGCACGAAGTTCACTTGCACAAGGCTTTGTCTTTGACGGTAGCGTCAATAGTTCATTTGAATGTCACGATTACAGTCCATCGAGGATTGTTGTATCTGTTACAGTCAAAATCAAAACCTACCATAAAGTTAGCATTATTCACCAGAAGATGAGCAATTACATTGCGAGCTTTACCAGTTAATGAACTTAGCTAAAGATGGATGCAATTCAGAAGCGCGCTGCTAGATTTGTAACCGGTAGGTTCAAACGACACGCAGATGTTACGGAGATGCTTCGGGAACTCCAATGGGCATCACTTGAGGGATGGCGACTTTCTTTTCGAGGAGCACGATTGAGAAAATTTAGAGAACTGACTTTTGAGATTGACTGCAGCACGATTCTCCTTCCGCCAACGTACATTTTCCATAAGGACCATGAAGACAAGATTACAGAGAGGAGGGCTTGTACAGAGGCATATAGACACTCGTTTTGCCCTCAATTTATTTGCGAGTGGAACAGGAAAGGAAATGGCTATTGGTGGTACAGGGTACCCTCCGCCACACAAAATACGGTGGCTTTGGAGTATGTATGTACATGTAGATGATACCTAGCAATGCTCTTTAATTCTTCATGACGAGATTTACACTGTATCGTAAAAGTGCACGAATTGTGTTACATCACAGTTAAATGAAGAAAGTTTTATAACGTGCAACGTTTGACTCACTCAAGGCAAACCTAGCATCTGAGAAAAACCTTATCAGCTGTGTTGACGTGATTCATCTGAATTGTTCTCACTTTTTCCGAAACCACGAACACCGTATTTTCGAAGATTTCTCATTATTCAGCACGTGTATGTCTAAGTCTTCGAAAAATTCCATCAGTGACTGCACGTCTTCATACTTCTCCGGAACCTTTGGCAACTGTTCTAGGCTGGCACTAATATCGTAAGTGTCCGATTTGCCTGTTATATCGAATGCGTTTGCAAACAATAACAACCCCGTGGGGCTTGCTTTCGCCACCGAGCTTACAGTAACAAGTTTCTTTCTTAAAAGTTCGTCCATCATGGAGAGCTGGCGTTGGCAGGTAACAGCAGCAGAAGCAGTAGTTAGAGTGAATGGGAACTAGAGGAACGAGAATAGCTAGACCGGGTATTTAGCTTATTGATGCGTCGTGTCGATGCTGGCTGCGTCTCCGTGCTGCTTCGCTGGAACTCGTCACTGCCGCTCCGCGATGGATGGCTGCCGTTGCACGTTACTTCTCCGAATCCATCACAATCCCGCTCTGAAGGACCGAAATGTTTGCGTCCGCAGACGGATATTGAAAGCGTAAATACTACCGGAGGTCCAGGAATTTGGAAGGACCGTACAATGCTTCGGATCCATTGGGATTGCAATGAATTGCTACATGTGTAGAGAATCACTTATTATTCACAATTTTAACATTTCACAAAAAATACATGTTTTCGTCGTTTAGCATACAAGCACTAAAAAGTAATCCGACCATAAAACTACACGACATTAGAATACGCAGACAACGGAAAACAAGGGAAAACAAGATATCTTGGTGTGCAACACGACGAACGACTGTCCTTTGACGAACACATCACAACAACGTGTGATACGGCTGCCAAGATCATGCACAAGCTGGCCAGACTCAGCGTAACACACTTCAGGGTATCATTACGCACATTGAGAACTTACCGTTGTGCAATCTTTGAGTCTGTGGTCCGTTTTGCAGACAGTGCATGGGGCCACCGATTGCGTCTGGTGACGAATAGGTACATCGGGCGGCGAGAGCAGAGAAGTGCCCTAGTAAGGCTGTCAGGAACTGTCAGGACGCCGTTAGTGGAATCACTCTGAGTGTGACTTGGAATCTTCCCTATCGACATGATTATCCGGTTTCGGGCTGCATTGTACTGGCTGAGGAGGGGGAAACAGGAAGAGGTAATTGAGATTACCAGACAGGACACCACCGAGAAGCGCAGCTCGTTAAATGGCCGGTGGATACTTCGCAAAAGGAATGGGAGTCAAGCGATAAGGGCCGTAGGGTATATCATTTCTTCCCGGACATCAGGAAACATCTGACACTGGGCCACATCAGTCCTAGCCGGGGTATGGTTAACTTTCTGACAGATTACGACCCTGATCTACGCACTTACACCGCGTAGGCCGTACGCAGCCAGTGTGCTATTTGTACATGTAGGGAGCATGAATCCCCAGAACACATACTTTTTTACTGTCGCCAGTACAGAGCAGCACACCAGTCACCAAGTCAGTACGACAGTGACGTGATACGGGCAATAAGAGGCAAAGACGAGTGGGAGACAATAAATAAAATAGCTGATGGTGTCTCAAGGGCATTACATGACGAGTACAGACAGACACGGCCGTATAACAGGACACTGAAACACACATGAAGCACCTAAGACAACAGTTCCAACTCCTACACCACACAGGCAACAATTCCGAAACACACACTCACTCAAACAGCGAACACTTTCGCCAACACGTACAGCAGACAGCCTTACACAATATTCAGAATAATTAAACTGTATTAGAATAAACAGTGTAGTGCAATCAACCTTGTAAACCTGTTTCAGCTTAAGTATGAACAGCAGGTATATCCATTCCGCGGTCATTATACCGCTGTTGGATGTAACACTTGTAACTGAACACTTAGTATATAAGCAGCATAATAAAAATGGCTCTGAGCACTATGGGACTTAACATCTGTGATCATAAGTCCCCTAGAACTTAGAACTACTTAAACCTAACTAACCTAAGGACATCACACACATCCATGCCCGAGGCAGGATTCGAACCTGCGACCGTAGCGGTCACGCGGTAACAGACTGAAGCGCCTAGAACCGCACGGCCACACCGGCCGGCAGCAACATAATACGTAACATTCAAGACATATAATACAGGAACTGAAGGTTACTTAATAACCCCAAGAAATAACTTATGTTACTCTTACTCACCACTGCACTTTCCACAATGTACATAATAGTCATAGCGTTTTTATAAATAGTGTTTAGAAATATTAATCCGTAAATTAAACTGTAGTAGACCGGGACTGCAAGGCTCGAAGTAGTTCCGCGCCTTCCAGACCAGGCTGCTTCAGACAGGGTAACATTTCTCTCTCTCTTTCTATCCAAGTCTTTCCTATCTCCTGTCACAATATCTTCTTAAAATCTGAATATTTTTGTGTGTGTGTATGTGTTTTTTTTTCTTTCAATTTCTAGTGCACTTTAAGTTATCATTATTTCCGTAGTAATTGCCGAAAACAAAAATTGTTGCTTGTAATATGGAATATGTTTCGTAATCTACATGAAAAGGTGTAAAATGAACGACCTGTTATAAAATGTAAGACAACAGGTGTCTAAATGAGGAATAAATCAAATTTGAAATTAGCAAACCCGGCGCGCGCTCCATGAGCTAAGACAGCCTTCCGACCGAAACTGCATTCACCGCTGTTCCCACTCTCACAGAGGAGAGTGAAACGTTAAGAACCGTTGAGCGGCTGCCTGTTAAAAATTGCCCCCAAGCGGCATCAGGTACAAATAAATTCAGAGAGGGTAACGCTCCAGTCACGCAGCCGAATGTAGCGACCGAACATATAATAAAGCATAACAACGTCAACAATCGTAGTTGCTTGTAATCAGTCTCAAGTTACTGGCAACGTCACCGAACAGTTTTATATTATTTTAATTTCGGCATGTCATTTGTATGTGAGCACTATCTTACACCAAGTTACTGTAGATTTAAATAAAAATGCAGTGCCATTCCAACAAGTATTTCAATTATGGAGCTCAGCACTACCACATCCTATAGTAACAAATTCAGGGCAAGTTCCAAAAACTACCATCTGAAGAGAACGTCATCTTCGACAGTAGAATGTAGATGAGTGTGCACTGTTGAGAATCACGGTCAACCTGATTAGTTGTGAACTGAAATTGGTTTAGTTGAGATCATAGTGTGGAACGGTATCCAAATCGCCCTTGTGAACGAGTCACTACTCAAATCTCACAGACAACATCTCAGGTTATTGTGTCTATCGTACCGACCGACCAGGTGACAGTGTTGGAGGCGAAACAGTAACTGTCATACACAAAGATGCTCAGAAAAATAACGTCGACCTCCCTGAATTCGAGAAGCTACACGTCACACTTTTCAGGGTCAAGTTCAATGGAGCCATCACCGGACTGGTATTACTAGAAAACTCGCCACGATACCATCAAGTAACTCAACATTCTACCGCGTCATCGTCGTTGGAAATCTCAACGTTAAACATCTCGACTGGGACTCGCGATTACGGAACCCCAATGGCAATAAGTGTATCACTCTCTAGGCCGAACCTACGTCATATTACAGCCCGTTTACCCTCACTTGTGCCCAACACTATGAGATAAAAGTCAGAACTGACAGGCATAGCCCTCGTAAAGGGCATAACAATTACAACGTTGCGGTTGAAAAGGAGTCGGCCTCCTACAACCTACCAGTTGTACTGCACACAGAAGTGACACAGCAGAAAATAGAACCAAGCTGCATAAAGGACTACAAGCGCTCGAACTGGAATATGTTCAAGGAGACACTTGACAAGAGCACCCCGGAGACTCACGAAGTTACTCGCACACCACAAACTGATGAAGATGTTGAGACGCTTACTACTGCCGTCTAGAGCTTACTGTCTGACGGCATTCCAGTGTCACGCCACGCCAACACTCAAAAATACTTACACAGGTAGTCCTGGATTTTATCCCCACGTGAAACCGACTCAGTAAACAACTGCAACACCGAAGGTCACCACTGCATAACCTGCGCGTCAGAAGAACCCAGAGAATCATGAAGGAGAAAATACAAAACTTCAGAAACCCACAGTGGGATCAGAAAATTCTCTGAGCTGGATACTAGCGGCATAGGAGTGTGGAACCTCTCTTGAAACTTCACAAAGGAGCGAAACTACACACCCACATTACAAGGATATGACGGTGGTCTTGCTGGACATGCCTACTTAACTGAGGAAACGGCGTTACTAATGACCAGAGTACCAGCAACATCTTTCACGCTACATCTGGATCCCTCAGACCCAGTGTTTATACTTGAAACAACCAAGAGGCCGCACAATTTGTAGCCCAACCAGCGATCGACTAAATCAGAAGTGCTCGTGTACATGATATCACATGTGCTATGAAGCACACCTCAGCTGGAGAAGCACCTGGTCCAGATGCCACTGAAAATCGAGTTCTCAAGGAGTACACAGGTAAAGCTACAGAATACCTAACATACATCACGAATGCCATCCTCCAACACCAAACATTCCCTGCCTTTTGGAAGCCAGGTGAGGTACTCATATTCAAGAAGCCGTGTAAAGACCATTTCCTCTCACAAAATTACAGACCAATCAGCTTACGGAGCTCTCACAGAAAGTGAGGTACTAAGGGTCTGACTAGACCAGAGGCTAACTTGGGGAACCACATACAATACGTCGCTAACAGAGTACACCCGATGTTCGAACGCAATGCTTAATAGGCAAAGTACATTAAATAGGAAGGTGTCAAGGTCCATGACTTTTATTAGGCAGCTATAAAGGGCAGTCAAATGAAAACGAGACAGATGGGATGAAAGTAAGCAAATTGTTTATTATTTCAAAAGTAATCGCGGTAACTGATAATAGATTTATCCCTCTGTGAGACAAGACGGCCAATGCCTACACGGGAAAATGTTTGCTGTTGCCTCCGGAACCGTGATTGTACCCATCCACCTCTTCGTCCGAAGAAAATCGATGGCCACGAATGTCTTTCTTCAGGGCTCCAAAAATGTGGAAATCACATGGGCAGAGATTGGGACTGTATGGAAGATGTGTAAGGGCTTACCAGCGAAACTTCTGTAGTGTAGCTCAAACAACCTTGCAACATGTGGACCGTCATTATCCTGCAACAGAATGATAACGTCTGCGCACATTAGATGACGTTTGGTCTTGATGCGACCATCAATTTTTGCGACGTTTCCATGTACCACTGTGCGATCATTGTGGCGCCGTGTTCCAGAAAGTCAGTGGCCAGCTGGCCACTGCAGCCAAAGGAAATGTCGTCATGATTTTCTCGGAACTGTGTGCACGGCTTTCGAGTTCTTCGATTGGGGAGAATCCATGTGCTTCCATTGCTGGCTCTTATGCTTGCTGCCCGGTTCAAAATGATGACACCATGTTTCATCTCTCTCGACAGGACGGAACACGAATCGATACTCTTCATCGTGATACGTTTCTAGGTGCTTCAGTGATGTCGACATTCTGTTCACCTTCTGCTCCTCCGTCAGGTTTTGGGGAACGAGCTGTGCACATATTTCCGGACTTTAAATGCTCTGTCTCGAAATTGTTTATTCCAAACAGACACACTCGCACATTACTTACTGTGTTCTCCATACACAGCAGACACTCCTTCCGCAGTCAAAAACCGCCCTACACCTCGCTGTCGCTTGTTTGCCGGCGTCCGTAGTGAAGTCAGAAGCACTCGCTAACCTCCCGTGGAGCACGTCTAACACAGATGTGGGACAACGGTCGACGATCACGCTCTTCCCTCCTGAATCCCAATAGGGGGCACTTTTATACAGACATCTACTTCCGTTACCACCCAAGGCATAGTCGTTATACAGTTCGTATCGTTTTCATTTGACTGCTCCTAACAAAATACAGTTGCGCCGCCTGCGGGTCATGCAGAACGAGGTTTTACAAAACATAAGCAACGCTCCACGATGCACACGCACCATTGACATGCACAGTGAATTCCGTTTTGTGGAAGTGTTAAAGAAACTCGCCAGTCGACTCCACAGGAGCTTAAGATGTTGGACTCGTGGTTCAGCGCTCTAAGCACCACAAACACACACACACACACACACACACACACACACACACACACACACAAGACCTTCGAAAATAATCTCTTTCACGGGGCGAAGCATAGCTATAGGGGTACTTCATCACCTACGGCAAGCTTATACGAAGTACACACAACGCAATATCGGCGAACCCCTGTGTTATTGCATATGTAATTGACACCGCGAGCTGCGCTCCTACAGCCCACAAACGAGCAACGACAGGGAAGTCGAACACACGTACACGTAAACAAATCCCTCATGACATTATATACCGAGAGGTGGATTTTATGATCAAATTGACATCTCTTATGACTAACTCAGAGTGTTATAGGGAACGAATAACCTTAAGCTGGCGCTGAGACACCATTGGCATCCTGAAACAACGATAACTTAGCCACTACTAACATATCCTTATACTCATGCATAAACTTTTACTGCTGGTATCATAAATCCACCAGACTTTCCGTCCAGATTTTTCTTTGCACGGCGCTTGCCGTGGCACCTTTCCGGCTCTGCCCTTCAACCGCTGTTTTTCAACCGCTTTCCGCCTATTATCTCCCAGTTGGGACCATATTAGTGGGTGATCGCACCCAGAAGTACGGACGTCACAGTCCTGCATCTTGTGCTTTCTAAACAGAAACAATAACCCTTTCTCAAAAAGGACAGTAGAACTTTTGATGGTCACCAAGCAAGCGACCCTCTTGAGCTGACAAGGTCGTGTTTTATAGTGGACACATGTGTAAGGCTGCATTGTGTTATCTTCCTTACCATTTTGAATTTGTACTCACTGAATTCTAATCTTCCTATATTCCTCTATGATCACTATACGAATATTACTTAATCCTATAAGTACCAGTGGTTTCTGCCTGAAACCGAGATTTTATTAATTTTTTAAGCACCAGTACATTTTGCATGAAACCGCAGATGCTATTGAAAGGCTACACCGTACTACATCGTTGTACTTCTATGAATGTAGTTCATTTTAGCACTCAGTTATTGCGTTCAAAGCAACAGTCGGCGCTGAGACATGTACCTTTTTTTTATAGTGATCGTAATGAGGAGATCATTGACAGTGAACGTAAGTATATCTAAAGTTATTGTAAAGTAAATGTTTGTACTACTACTGTTATGAGTGATTTCGAAATGGAACCACTAGAGCAGTACTTACTTTTGACATAAGCTTATGAAATTTTAAGTCCAGTTTTGCTTGTTATTTTTTGGGACTGTAATTTGTTTTAGACTTTATGAGTGCATGGAAGCTTCAAGATGTGGGACAGCGCCTAGAAAAAATGAGGAACTGCTTTCAAATGTATCTCATGAAATGAAGGGTAGTTGAAAACTGATGTCCCTGTGCTTGCAAAGTGAAACCACAATTTTTTAAGAATGGATTGTTTAATTTTCGTCAGTTTCATCTTGTATTCGTTGCTTAGTATGATGGTCAATGTCAATTTTCGAGAAAAAATTTAAAATTATTTTTTTATATTGTTGTGACTCAACGCACATTCGAATGAGAAACCATGAAAATTATTATTAGTTAATATTGCAGCCAGTGAATGATACAAAATCGGTGGCTGAATGTGGGAACTTCTGTGGTATGGTTTGAGATATGTTTGTACCTATTACAATGATGCGATTATAAGGTGTCAACGGCCATCCTGTGATGCTAGCAGGTGCAGCAGTCAAATAACTGACATGAGACTAGATATGGATGCATTTATCAAGTTGGTGCAGTCGATGAACTACAAGTAGCTTCTGTACCGTAGGACTGTCCTGTAGATATATGATCTTAAGAAATTACACAAGAAAGTGTCAGAATATTGTGGAGGCCGTATTTCCACAAGAGGGCCCCACACTGCACGATGAACGTAAATCAATATGTGAGGAAATTAGTACCATTCCTTTCTGCCATGAGCTTACTGTTTTATCCATTTCGGTACTTCTCCTTCACTTGAGAGGACATATACGATAACTGATGGCGCGTGAAGACTCTAAAGAGAAGAAGATAAGACGGCGCTCCTATAACGTAAAGTTACTTGTAAGACCAAAGAATCAATATTTGACAAACATTCACAATAACATTGCGGCCATGTTTCTCACATGATTAACGCTAAGTCGCCTATGGAAGTAAACCTTTGAGCCCGCGGAGAATGAAAGAGTAAGGGAGTGGTTAGTAATAGTGCAGAAGACTCTATGAGACGCATTTAGCAGTTGTCTGCGGAATATGTTTAGACGATAACAGTACTGTTACCTTGGTATTTTTTTCTAGAGCAGCGCGCGTATTATTGTACATACCGTTGCTGGAACCTGGCACTCGCAGTCCTTGCTTCACCTGAAAAGAAGAAATGAGAATCTCGTTAGAACAATGAACGCTTTTCACGCTCCTGGCGAGCTGAAAGCCGGTGAAGCTTCTGACAGATGGAGCCGGAGAGAAAGCGTTTTATCAAGTGATTGATGATGCCTCGCGCGCTTCTTCCCCGTCCCTTCTTAGGAGAGTTACTTGTACTAGTTTTGAAAATTATTTCTTGAGAGTAGCCGCTATCGTTTCCAATCATTTAAGTTATTATCCAGTTTTTGTCTCAGAAAACAAATATATTTCAAACTGTCAAGTATACAGCCTTGTGATTCTCCTTCACATAATGGGTTATTTGTGGAAAATACGTTAACAGATTTTGAAGAAATCAATAGTCCAAGAAAATTCATCAAAGAGTGACGGACGAAGTAAAATATTTTAGACTGAATTGAAAATACAGTCGCAGGCGTCTTGGCCTTAATGCAAACGATGGGAAAGTTTGAAGAGTATTAATTATTTCTTTCTAGGGACAAATATTAATAGTCGCGCATAATTTACTACAGCTACAAAGTACAGCCTTCTTAAGTTAGAGTGTAGAGATAAGACAGACTCAGATGCGAAACATAAGATTAGGACTCAAGAATCTGACAAATAGATGAGAGTTCATTTTAATTGGCCCACACTTGGTGATCTACAACCATTTAAGTATTCCAGTTCGTTAACGGAACAGTTTTCTCCTCCATGATCATAATAAGCTCTTTTGGTTATAAAACTTTCCGTGTTGAAAGCGTGTTGGAACCCTGAAATTTCAGTCCGTAAGGCGACGACTGAAAATGGAATGAAGATTAGGCTGGGGGACGCACATTTACTGAACGATAAGGTCCTTAAAGGTAGTTTCAATTAAACTTGTTAAACTGTGTTTGAATCAGTTAGAGTTTAGTATCTCAAATGTGATCTTAATAATCCGATTCAAAAAAATGAAAAACTGATTTTTAGAAAAACCAGTTACTCTTTGTGGAAGTCGTAGCCGGGAGAAGTTCGTGAAAATCATGACAACAGCAGGAAATCAGTGTGCTTACTCTTCCGTCTGACATATGCGCGTCACTCATATCAGAGGTGATTCACCATTTGTTGTTGAAATCCTGATTTACGAGCAGTTTGCAGTAACTAACAAGATTATGTATTACGGTAAGGAGAGGGACAATGAAAGAAATACTGGTCGTGTCTACGAGCAACGATTTCCTATCGGGAGATATACAGGGTGATAATTATTGAACTGTATGAAATAAAATAGTCATAACTTCTGAACGGTTTGCATTAGGACGTTGAAACTGCACGGGTGGCCGCGGGGTATGATGGGAATTAGTACTCACATGTATGGTTTTGGTTTAGCGACGAGCCGGCCGCTGGTGGTCAAGCGGTTCTAGGCGCTTCAGTCTGGAACCACGCGATCGCTACGGTCGCAGATTCGAATCCTGCCTCGGGCATGGATGTGTGTGATGTCGTTAGGTTTAAGTAGTTCTAAGTTCTAGGGGACTGATGACCTCAGATGTTGTCCCATAGTGCTCAGAGCCATTTGAACCATATCTGAATGTGTAGCAGAACACCAGACATGTGCTAGCCAACAAACAAAAACGTTATTTTTTCCTCAGTGTTACGTAAAGCTTTACAACTACCACTGGTACTTCAGCCAACACGCTTAGCTGGAGCAACTTAGCATCCGTTTCTGCACATCACACTTACAGATTTTCTTTACAAAATTAAACAGCTCTATCATTTTAAGAACTGCACTTCTTATGTTTTTTGTGACATAGATGTTAAGTTTTACTGCAAGACATTTATTGCCACACTAAAGCGGACTGCTTCAAAGTTAACTACTTAAGAAGAGGTAGGTGGCCTAATGGTTCAATTGAACCAAATTCCCGGGAATGAAATGGTGGAACCTTTGGAGAGGAAATGAATGAAATGCAGTGACACGAAGTGATTTAAGTGAAAAATGTTCAAAAATGAGGAACATTCAATGTAACAGTTAAGTGCACTCTTTGAAATCCTGTTGTCTCACAAATTCTGATTTATCGTTCCATATACAGAACATAATGGTGAAGACCGAAATCAGAAAGAAGTCTCAATCCTGTTACTTCTGGAAGCAAGTCAACTGCTTGCAACAATGTGGCGCATTGCTCGATGCAAAATCCATGTGATACTGCGCCCGTATGAAAACTGCAGTCAAAATAAAATTTTTAGAGAACTGTAATTTAGTTCGCATGTAACAAAAAATATTTTAAACGTTAACGACTTAAATTTTTGCTTGCGGCGCACGCTTTTGGAGGCTTGCGATCTGATACGAATTCTTCAAAGAAGGTTTCTCTTTGATGTTAAACGTCCCATCAAGTAGGGGATCATTAGTGACGGTACATTTATCCTAAGAGGAGCAAGAAAGCGTTAGCAGTTGCAAGTAGCACCTCGCAAAAGGACTGCATAAACAACCGCGGCTCTCGTGATCCTCATGAAAAACACACCGGGACACCAGACCGTGCTTCAAGAGAAGAACAAGCACAGAGGGAGAACACTTCCAGAGGGAGAAAAAAAAAGAGTGATCATGAACTTGAAGGTTTGTGTGGACGGCATAATGTTTCCTATTAGATGTGGTTCTGTTGGATGTGACAATGCTTCATATTCCTAGGACCAGTGAATCGAACCGGCTCCACCAGCGAACTGTACTAGGGAAGAGGCCGTGAGAAGTTGGAATTTTTTATTGTTCCTTGTTCCGTGTTCGAATGAAGCGACTGGGCAGGGGTGTGGGTTCAAACCTTTTTCCAGAACATAGTTTTAACTTTTAACATACAATTATACAGGAATACTGCAGTTCAACAAGTGAACGCTAGACATTTTAGTAGCAAACAAAGTAGTTAGAGAGATTGAAAACTTCCCCAGTGCAAAAAAAAAGGCAACACAACCACAGTATATAAAACGGCACTGTGGTATTATCCACGTTCGCAAAGAGCTACCGGTTTTTATTACAATCATTGTCAAATATGTACACGTAAATCCTTCTAGGGTATTTTGAACATTTTGTAACTAACTCGATCTAGAGAAAACATATTCTTTCTTCATATGCGTAACGCATTTCCTAATGTTGAGTTGTAAGGCTTTGTCGTAAAGCAGAGAGCAAACCGTAAAAGTCGACGCCTAAATTTTATAAGCTTACTTTGTTTCCTTTCCTGGGGATGAATTGTAATTATGTTTAACGAATGAAATTTCGCTGCATTTTGAATCTCTCAAGACAAACGAAACTCACATCCATTGCCCTCCATTTTCATTTTTAATTTTATGGTTCCCAAAGATCACTCTGATTTATCCGAAATCCTTTCACATGGCGCTTGTGATTCGCCTAATTTCTTCTAATTCTTCCTCTTATTCTTATTATTAGTAGTAGCAATAGCAGTAGCAGCAGTAGTATTATTATCATCATCATCATCTTTTGAAGCTTTGGGCAGAAGACAACGATCTCCATATACTTGTGACGTTCTTCCATCTCTGCTTTTATCATCTATGTGGTCACCTGGAGTTATGGCGCCCGTTGCACACATCGTCACAGGGAGCGGCGCTATTCCGAGTGTGTATCCACACAAGCAAAGCCAACGTACTCTCATTTTCTCCGTAATGGAAAATAAGCCATATCTTTCCCGGCTGGTGACCTGATCAAAAGAGGAAATGCTCATTATCCAACTGACCTTACAAATGCTGCTATCCTCCGCTTCTGTAATTACACGTACGAGGAAAGTGCTATAAACCGACTTCCCAGAAACATCGCTCAGTGGAAGAGGAGTCAAAATAAACGAACAGGTGTCTGAACTAATCCGTAGCTACACGACCGTTTCTGAGAAAATGACGGTCAATGTTTTCGACATACTTTGATGTGTTTTAGCTCAAGGTTACCTCAGCCGAAATAGTGGCACATTGGCTAGCGTAGCGGCCTCTCACTTTTGCGCCAAGTGTTTGAAACCTGATTTTTGTATTATTTATTTATTTAATTTTTATTTCTTGTTCTGACCATCTATTGACCGCGAAGAACGTAAGATTTCTTGACTTTTCTTCTCGTCTCCTCCCAGAACCTCTTCATTAATTCGTCCTTTTTTTCTCTCCTCACCGGAAATGATCCGTTTGGGCTTCCTGTTTGGTGTTTTCTCTTGAAATGATTTTGTACAGTTAACTCTGCTTCTGAATACTCTCCTATTGTGGACCATCTGTGGCACAATTCCGACTGTATCCCTCTTCAACTTATCTACCGATCTAAAAACGGCCTTTAAACCCACGATATAGATAAAGATCATTTTGGTCAGTTGACATTTATCCACCCTTAACTGGTGTCCAGATAACTTCAACAACCGCTTCCTCATTGTGTCCGTGATCCATTCTGTGTACTTGTAGAGTTCTCCGTTTTACCTCTACATCCAAGTCCCTTCAGTAGTCGTCTGTGGTCAGAGTATTTTCCTCTGAATCTTCTTTTCTTTGTTATCGGGTTCTTGAAGCTCCCCTTTTGTGTTTAAAATAAGATACTCCGAAGCTTACAATCCTTCAAGTTGTACTACCAAGCTATAGTGTCTGATATTGGCCTAGTAAGGTAACGCAAGAGCATTATGTTAATTATAAAATTACCGTTGGGTTTAACAGGAAATGTCATACCATTATTACATAACACACCCTGAAGCGCCAAAGAAACTTGTATAGGCATGCGTATTCAAATACAGAGGTATCTACACAGGCAGAATACGACGCTGCCGTCGGCAACGCCTATGTAAGAATGTTCGAAGGTGTGTGAATTCCCAAGGGACCAAACTGCTTAGATCATCGGTCCCTAGACTTACACACTACTTAAATACCCAAGACCGAGAGAGGACTCGAACCTCCGGCGGGAGCCTATATAAGACAACGAGTGTCTGGCGCAGATGGGCTAAAGACGACTGAAGAGCATCGTTCAGCGTGACAGAAGTGCAAACCTTCCGCAAATTGCTGCAGATATCAATGCTGGGCCATCAAAAAGTGTCAGCGTGCGAACCAGTCAATGAAACATTATCCATGTGGGCTTTCAGAGCCGAAGACCCACTCGTGTACCCTCGATGACTGCACGACACAAAGCTTTACGCTTCGCTTGGTCCCGTCAACACCGACATTGGACTGTTGATGACTAGAAACATGTTGCCTGGTCGGACGAGTCTCGTTTCAAATTGTATGGGTACGGAGTCAACCTCATTAATCCAAGGACCCTGCTTGTCAGCAGTTGGCTGTTCAAGCTGGTGGAGGCTTACTAATAGCGTGGGGCGTGTTCAGATGGAGTGATGTGGGACCCCTGATATATCTAGATACGACTCTGATGGTGACACGTATGTAAGCATTCTATCTGATCACCTGATTCCATTCATTTCCACTCTGCATTCCGACGGACTTAGGCAATTCCAGCAGGACAATGCGACATTCCATACGTCAAGAATCGCTACAGAGCGGCTCCAGGAACACTCCTCTGAGTTTAAACACTTCCGCTGGCCACCGAACTCCTCAGACATGAATATTATTGAACAAATCTGGGATGCCTTGGAACTTGCGGTTACGAAAGAGTTCTCCACCCCCACGTAAATTACGGATTTATGGACAGCTCTGCAGGACTCATAGTGTTAATTCCCTCCAGCACTACTTCATACATTAGTCGAGTGCTTGCGACGTCGTGTTACGTCACTTCAGCGTGCTCGCGGGGGCCCTACACGATATTAGACAGGTGTACCGGTTTCTTTGGCTCTTCAGTGCGCGCGTTTGTATGGTATATTAGGGGTTACAATCTTTTTACATTCTCATATTCTTGTATTTCGTTCTTCTATCAATTCTTATATTAATTCTTATATTTTATTCTTGTGTTTATTCTTCAGGAAGATTTGGTGCATTCTCTTGAATGATAGCGATCGTAGAACATTCGGAACAGAGAAATTCCAAACACCACGAGCAAAGGCAGATTTTTCCACAGTGGCATTTCTTCGTACGAATCTCAGTCGGGAAAGAAATATCGTTAACATTGCTGAAGATTTCTCGCACTGGTAATAATTTCGCGACACAAATAACTTTACCCCCGAATCAAGATACACCACAGAAATTTTATTGAAAACAGTTCCAAATAATTAAAAAAAAAATCATTCACGAGGCATACAATTAGCAGACGACTGAAGACAACATTATTTGAATATACATTGGACAACATTCGTGAATTAATCTTCTTTGGACATGAGTGGATAAACGAAAAACAAAAATAAAAGTAATAATCGGGTTTCGAACACTGGGTGCGTAAGTGTAAAGCCACGACGATACCCACTGCGTCAATGTTTCTGTTGAACTATTTACTCTCTCAAACACACATTAAGGGCTAAAAAACTTTGACGGTCATTTTCTCAAAAACGGTCGAATACCTTCGGATAAACCAAGACACGTGTTCGCTTATTGTGACCCCTCTTCCATCGAGCGGAGGTGCTTGATATACGTTTATGACACTTGCCGTATTCTCCTCGTTAGTGAAAAATCCTAAATTTGTCATATCTTGCATCTGCAAAGTAATGCAGCTACACGCCCGCTTTCAGCTGATGGCTAAATCCTAACTGAGATACAGCTCATTTTGTGTGCTCAAAAATTTGTAAGACAGAAAGCATTTCTTGTTTTACTTGTGATACCAACAAATTTCATTTGTTAACAAAACGAGAGCGACTTTTGGAAGTTCGTGCGCGTGATTTGCACCCAGTATGAGAACTGCAGTATTTTGAATACTCGCGTCGTTCGCCAGTCAGTCAGCGCCTACATCAAGTATTCGTACATACTTGAACGAACACAGTTCTGCTAACGTAGCTCCACAGCCCTTTACCTGCCTGACACGCAAGCAGCACTTCACTGCCGATGAAGCCGTTACAACACTGGCTTTTGCGGCGTAGTTTCACAGCAGCGGAAGTGGGACGTTTCATTGTAAAGTTCCGACTGGTTTGCGGGCCATGGGCTCTCTTTCCGCGCATTGTGAAACTCCCTGAGCGCGGCAAGTTGCCAGCAATCTGAATGCATACTGGCCCCCAGCTCTCGAGCAAACAGCAACCAAGCCGCGACCGAGCATTCCGCGTCCTGGAATGGCGACTTCGCGTGTCCAAACATTGATGCCCAACCCCTCTTCATCAAGCTGCACAAGAGAAACAATTTAGGAAAGAGTGCAGTGAATTATTTACTCTCCTGCGTCCTTATTAGACTGTCTCATGTTTTGTCTTGCAAAAGAACACGAAATATGCTAATTCAGTACGCTTCACGTACGACGGGATCATTAAAAACGGAGCACAAGTATAGGGGAAGAAATGTACTGCGATATCACTGATGCGATCTTCCGCATTCGTGTGAAGTGATATAGGGTAACCACGTAATACCTAACTCGAAATGTATGAGTTGGAATTTGAACTACACTTTGTCTGTATTCGAGATCAGTGTCTTAACCACACACCAAACGGCTCAGTGAGCACAGCTTAGTGAGTCACAAATACATTAGAAGACAGGATTTTTTAAAATTTTATATTCCATCCCAAAGGCAGCACGAAATGATAGTTATCGCAAAGACGACAACAAGGCCGGATGGGAGAGTAAAGATCTGTCTTCATAAGAAAAAGTACAACAGTTTCGTATCGCCTTCCGTAACTTGTCCACAATACCTTATGTGGCAATATTTATCTATAAAAGCGTAAAAATAATTCTTTATTCTCTTTCCCCAATCAAGAATCACATCATTGTCTCGATTTATTTAGTTTTGTCTGTAGCACAGATGAAAACTGCAATTTGTCTGTCATCAGTTACATAAAAATGTATTTCCGCAGCGAAAAGAAAACTATTAGTATCCAAAAAGAAGAGGAGTGGCCTTCGAGGACAACTTCGGATACATCCCAAAATATTGCTCGAAAGATTTTACCCTCGAACGAATGGCAGACTTCAAACATCTAGGGCGTGACTTAACTCTAAGTAGGGCTACTGGCTCCATATAAAATCAGTCACATATGTGGTTGCAAAAATTTTCTTGACGACGAAAACAAGGAAAGAGTTGAAGATGAAGTTCTGCAAAACTATGACTTTCACAAATATGTTTCATAAAAGGGAATCTTTGTCAGGAATTAAAGGGAAAGCTTAGAGCGTGTACTACAATGAGATTACTTTCTTCGATACAGAGAAAGGATGTTCTTGCGAAGGTGAGACGTCACAGTGAGAAGTAAATATATATACTATGAAAGTTAGTAAGTTAGATGGTTAGCTTCAAGATATCAGCCTACACGCAACAGTGACCCAAGAAGACCATGGAAACAATGGGTAACGTAATAGACTATTGAGCCTATCTTCCAAATGAAGTTGATGACGACAACAACCGTCAGTTCACTTTGCAGTAGTGCTTGAAGTCCTCAGACTGAAAACGCTTACTTTCTCTTGTTATTTGATTTTCTGCTTATAGAGCGCAACTGTAGATGTACACACAATTACATTCTTAGTTTAGCGTTTCTTAAATTTTAGAGTGAAGACTGGCTTCTTCGTCTGGTTGGACAGTCGGTAGGAAGGGTGAAGGGAGGGGAGGGAGCAGTTTGGAAGGGGTGGAGAGGTTTCATGTCGGAGGAAGGGTGATAAGTTGCTTCAATATATACTCTAAACAGCGTGGATGGGTTCGTCAAGTTAATAATGTCTAAAGCACTGCTATTAAAAACGAGAAGATGAAAAAAAAGGCGTCAGTATCGTGAGGTCATCAACTTCATTTGGGAAATTTCGAAAACTGTTTTATTTTGTCATACGTGCACGGAGCTATTAACTAATTTAATCACAAATTTTTAGAATTAATCGTAAGTTCGACAGCCAACGTGTGATGCAGCCTCAAGAAGTAAAGCAAAAGGAATTTATCAATAGGAGCAGTGCAGCGGGGAAAAGTAACAAGACATTCTGGATGGCTTCGTGCGCTGTTTCTGCAACAGAGATTGCACTCGTGGCACGGAGGCGGAAGCGAGAAACGCGGAATCAAGTTATGTAGGCAGAGACAACTCGTATAGGTCTGTCCGCTTCAGCCTGTGCTGGAAATTCGTTTTCCAAGATCTCATTTGTCAAACTGCATCTGCGCAGAAACCATTCGACTCAGAAAAAGAATGCTAAGGATTTTAGTCTGTAAGTTCGATAGGCTGTAACGTCACTGTCACAGATTTTTCAACCACACTGTATTCTACAGTTCAAATGGCTCTGAGCACTACGGGACTTAACAGCTCAGGTCATCAGTCCCCTAGAACTTAGAACTACTTAAACCTAACTAACCTAAGGACTTCACACACATCCATGCCCGAGGAAGGATTCGAAACTGCGACCGTAGCGGTCGGCGGTTCCAGACTGAAGTGCCTAGAACCGCTCGGCCACCCCGGCCGGCACTGTACAAAAACGATTTTTAAATTTTAACTTATAGTTCGTCACACACTGCACAACGTTACAGAATTCTCAAAACAAATCCAAATTACTGTTGATGGACAACGCTGTCATGATATCTGAGACTCATAGTTAATGACGTATGACAAGTGAGACGTACATAAGGAGGCAGACTAAAAATTGTTAGATAATAACGAAACTGTAATACGGCTGACGCGCAACGAGAAATATCCTCCGATGAGATACGGATAAACGTCGGCGTGTCCAATGATATGTTTTAGAGCACAAACGCTCTGAGGCCACTGCTGGTATAACACAAGGCTGACTGAACAGTGATATGGTTTGGGGAATGTCCTCTCGGAATTCTCTGAAACCATGTGCAAGACATTCTTGACCTCTGTGGTAGTGAATCCGTCTTTGGAGATCCCTTTCTCCAGCAAATGATTGTCTCCCTGGGGAGAGTGGAATCTTTCCACAAGATATTGTGCCATACCAAACTATTGGAAGTGCACGTTCAAGATTTCAGTGTACTTCTCTGGCGACCAAATTCCTTGGATTTTCTTCCATTTAAGCCACTATGAAACATTATGGACCTCTTTGTTCATCGTGTGAAGCCTCCACCTCACACTTCTCGTCAGTTGTAGGAAGCAGTACACGCATCGTCCCAGTTATCCGTCGAGACGATCAGCACCTGAGTCAAATCGTTTAGCTGGTAAATGCGGTGCAATCAATCCTTCTACTAGGCGGTTACAGTAATGTGGTTAAACAATGTATACAGGTATTTGTATCTAGCGGTACGCAACACCTAACAGACATTCTATTTTAAACATGACTCAACACTGACCTTAGAGACAGATTGGTACCGTGGAATAGGCTATAAACAAAATCGAGTTCCCAGATTTTAAAGTTGTTCCATCCGAACACACCACGCGTACAAATATAAAGATTTATAATTGAAGTACATCCGCAGTAGTTTCATCGAGAAAAGTTAAGCAGTGATTAAAATCTCTAGCTTATATTCTGGGGGCAGGGGGTGTAAATTCCTGTCTCGATTTAGATTTTCCATGGTTTTCCTTAATGGTCTTAAGTAAGTACAAGGACGGTTCCTTCCAACTGCCACGGCCGATTTCTTCCTCGATTCTCGTCCTACCGAGCTAGCTTTTGCCTCTATTAAGTTCGATCTCTGTTTTCAATTTGTGCATTCTGAATACGTTGTACGAAAAGATTTAAATTTCTGAGCTATGTTCCTTACACGAAATGCAACCCAAGCAAAAACCTGTTCGCTCTATAGTCCTGGCCGGCCGGTGTGGCCGAACGGTTCTAGGGGCTACAGTTTGGAACCGCGCGACCGCTACGGTCGCAGGTTCGAATCCTGCCTCGGGCATGGATGTGTGTGATGTCTTTAGGTTAGTTAGGTTTACTTAGTTCTAAGTTCTAGGGGACTGATGACCTCAGAAGGTAAGTCCCATAGTGCTCAGAGCCGATTGAACCGTTTTCATAGTCCAAGTATTCTGTGAGAGGCTAATGTTAAATTTGCAAATCTAAAAACGAAATATACGAGCTTATAGGAAATCAAATTTTAATCTGAGTTTTTTCTTCATGAAACTTGATTCAAGATGGCGAACATGGTCAAGAAACTCCGTAAAGGTGTAAAAAAAAATGGTTTTTCTTCAATAAGTAAAAAAGTATACCTCCGATAGCAAACCGTTAAGTGAGAAAATGTAGGGATTAAAAAGATCTGTCAACTGCTTTTTTATAAACATCGATTGATCTGTTACGTTTAGATACATATCGAAAAAAACCCTTAAAATCGAGTTCTCCATGACTCGTTAACACTCATCTTCTCATACATGCTATTTGCTACAAGTATAGTCAGCAGTTAGTCAAAAAAGTACTTATTTGAAGACGAGGGTAGTGGCCGCGCGGTTAAAGGCACCATGTCACGGACTGCGCGGCCTCTCCCACCGGAGGTTCGAGTCTTCCCTCGGGCATGGGTGTTTGTGTTGTTCTTAGCATAAGTTAGTTTAAGTAGTGTGTAAATCTAGGAACCGACGACCTCAGCAGTTTGGTCCCTTAACAATTCACACACATTTGAACATTTTGAACTTGTTTGAAAAATTAAAAAATATGAATTATTTTTCAAGATGTATAGAATTATTGAAAAAGGCCATCTCGATAACTGACTAGCTCTTCTCCTCGGATGGCCCTACAGTTACGATTTTATACTTACTTTTTTCGCAAAGAGTTGTGCTACCACGCTATTAAATAATTTTTACGATTGCATTAGTTGTAAGGATCAGAAAATTACTTCGAAAAACTTGCACTTCTGCTCTGCGTTTTTTTAACTAATTATTTCAATTTTTATTTTATGAAAATAGCTTTTGAAGAAGATATTTTGACACTCCTCCTAACACCGGAGTAGACGAACTCTCTATTGATGCTTGCGGCAAACTTCTCAACGAACATATTGCTGAGTCACACTGTGAAAATGTCGATGAAGATTCTCTTAATGTTACAAAACACGTCTTCAGGAAATTTTGGAAGAGAAAGAACAAGAAAACTTTTGACAATACTAAACAACAAAGAAAAGAAGAATTTCATTCGGTAAACAATTTTATCAATACAGGACAAGTGTATAACATAGTTTTCATTATAATGATTTTAAATATATATTATAGACTGTAGTAGTCTTAAAAATTTGTGTAAATAAATAAAATTCTTTAAGCTTTTCCTGATATGTTGCAGTTATTTAATTCTGAATCGAGAATAATTAAGTACTGAAGTAATGAAGTAAGTGTTAAAGAAACCAGCAAAAAGTGTAACGTAAGTACCATTAATCGACCAAATAATTTAGGGTATTCCATGCAAACTAATTTTATAGTAACATAAAATTATTAAAATGACAATATGCGTGAACAAAACGTAAATTAAATATTTCCGGGCCATTTTGCTTCTAAGGCGAGAATTCGTGTTTATCTCTTCAAGCTACCCGAGTGCACACAGACTGATTTTTGTACGATACGGAAGCCGAGATGCCAGATCATGCATGCGCGGTCCGTTTAGAATCAGTTTTCAGGTCGAGCGCCAGCCAGTTCTCCCCACTTTGCCGCCCACTCCAGCGGATGCACTCTGCGCTTGCAGGCTTCATTTTATTACTCAGTTGCTAATACTAAAAATTAATGAAACGTATTCTAGTTATTTCTCTTAAAAATACAATTATTTAATATTAATCTCCATCAAGTGCATCCCTGTAAAATGTTAATTGCGTCCTCTAAATATATTAAAAAGAAGTTATCCAGGCTCCAACAGGTCGTAGAACAAAATATATAATTTTTTAAATTAGTGAAAAATGTCAGAAATGTCTTTTTTGAAAGTTGTTTTCATTACATAAAAATTGAGGTGATTAAGAAACACTCCGAACAAAATTGCAAGTTTCTCGAAGTTATTTTCCCTTCCTTATAGTTAATAAAAGCGTAGAAATTATTTAATACCATGGTAGGACAAATGTTTGCGAAGAAAATAGCCATAAAACCCTTATTATCGGCCCATCTTCTCAGAAGATCTAGCCAACTATCGAGATCGACTTAAAAAAAATGGTTTACCGCGAGCTATACTTACAGTAAATAGCAAGTATGGAAACTTGAATATGAACGAGTGATACACAACCTGATTCTTTCAGTGTTTTCGATATACCAGGAAACACAAGAAAGCAATCGGTAGGGCTTGTGAAGCCCTACAACTTTCTCAGTCGAAGCTGTAGTTTTTTACTTATATAAAAAAGACCGTTTCTTGCAACATTGCTGCTTTTTGGCCACGTCCGCTATTTTGCATAGGATTTCATCAAAAAGAAACTCTATTTCTCTACTTTAATTTGATTTCTTATATGCTCATACTTTTGGTTTTCAGTTAATAATTTTTGCGGTCACTTCTTCACAATGCTTGGACTATTAGGAAGAAGTACTTCGGTGCGCTTGCAACGGGTGTGAACAAAGGGTACAAAAACACGCCGTCGATGAGCATTTCAGTAAAAGATGATAAAGCTGCAACAAGTTAATTTATATACGTTTCATCTTTCTATTTTTATGGAGTTTATTCTCCGTAGCCACTTTTTGTAGAAAAGGAAACAAAGATGTAATCAGGAGTTTTTTTTTTTTTAAAAAGACCGATTTATGTATATACTGATAAGCCATAAATATGAGCACTGAGACTGTACGCCGCCTTATGACGTTTTAGGGACGCGACACCGTAAGGAAATCACATAAGTGGTGTAGTGACGAATGACAATCTATCCAGCGATGATACGGAACGAAAATTTAAAAATACACTACTGGCCATTAAAATTGCTACACCGCGAAGATGACGTGCTACAGACGCGAAATTTAACCGACAGGAAGAAGATGCTGTGATAAGCAATGATTAGCTTTCCAGAGCATTCACACAAGGTTGGCGCCGGTGGCAACACCTACAACGTACTGACATGAGGAAAGTTTCCAACCAATTTCTCATACACAAACAGCAGTTGACTGGCGTTGCCTGGTGAATCGTGGTTGTGATGCCTCGTGTAAGGAGGGGAAATGCGTACCATCACGTTTCCGACTTTGATAAACGTCTGATCGTAGCCTATCGCTATTGCGGTTTATCGTATCGCGACATGGCTGCTCGCGTTGGTCGAGATCCAATTACTATTAGCAGAATATGGAATCGGTGGGTTCAGGAGGGTAATAGGGAACGCCGTGCTGGATCCCAACGGCCTCGTATCACTAGTAGTCGAGATGACAGGCATCTTATCCGCATGGCTGTAACGGATCGATCGTGCAATCACGTCTCGATCCCTGAGTCAACAGATGGGGCCGTTTGAAAGACAACAACCATCTGCACGAACAATTCGACGACGTTTGCAGCAGCATGGACAATCATCTCGGAGACCATGGCTGTGGTTACCCTTCACGCTGCATCACAGACAGGAGCGCCTGCAGCTAGTCCCGGCGGAGGTTCGAGTCCTCCCTCGGACATGGGTGTGTGTGTGTGTGTTTGTCCTTAGGATAATTTAGGTTAAGTAGTGTGTAAGCTTAGGGGCTGATGACCTTAGCAGTTACGTCCCATAAGATTTCACACACATTTGAAGATTTTTTGAGGAGTGCCTGCGATGGTATACTCAACGACGAACCTGGGTACACGAATGGCAAAACGTCATTTTTTCGGATGAATCCAGGTTCTGTTTACAGCATCCTGATGGTCGCATCCGTGTTCGGCGACATCGCGGTGAACGCACATTGGAAGAGTTTATTCGTCATCGCCATACTGGCGTATCACCCGGCGTGATGGTACGGAGTGCCATTGGTTACACGTCTCGGTCACCTCTTCTTCGCATTGGCGGCACTTTGAACAGTGGACGTTACTTTTCAGATGTGTTACGACCCGTGGCTCTACCCTTCATGCGTTTCCTGCGAAACCCTACATTTCAGCAGGATAATGCACGACCGCATGTTGCAGGTCCTGTACGGGCCTTTCTGGATACAGAAAATGTTCCACTGCTGCCCTGGCCAGCACATTCTCCATATCTCTCACCAATTGAAAATGTCTGGTCAATGGTGGCCGAGTAACTGGCTCGTCACAGTACGCCAGCCACTACTCTTGATGAACTGTGGTATCGTGTTGAAGCTGTATGGGCAGCTGTACCTGTAAACGCCATCCAAGCTCTGTTTGACTCAATGCCCAGGCGTATCAAGACCGTTATTACGGCCAGAGGTGGTTGTTCTGGGTACTGATTTCTCACGATATATGCACCCAAATTGCGTGACAGTGTAATTACATGTCAGTTCTAGTGTAATATATTTGTCCAACGAATACCTGTTTATCATCTGTATTTCTTCTTGGCGTAGCAATTTTAATGGCCAGTAGTGTATACTGACAGAAGCTACTTTGACATTGGCCGATTGCAATGGACAGCGCCTAGGCACGAGCATGTCAGAAGACGATGCTGGTCGACTCTTCGCCTGCAACTTGTACGTACATCCATGGAAGGTGCTTGAAGGAGGTTGATACCACGTATAGGCGGCAAGCTCTTGAACATCCACGGCTCCTTACAGCACGTGTAGGTCGGAGGCTTTAAAGCAAGAAAAGAGGTGATCTGTGACAGATCTGTCGACAAAGTAAGAAGCTGGTGCAGGCGCAAGTGTTACAAGGACACCGTTCAAGGCACGTTGTTGAGCACGGGGTTCAGAAATAGGCGGCCCCTACGTGTTCCCATCGAGACGGGGTTCAGAAATAGGCGGCCCCTACATGTTCCCACGGAGACGGGGTGGTATTACGCTCTGAAGGACATTCACCTGGACTTCCATGGAGCCTGGGGTAGTGTCTGAAGGCAGCGTGATAGCTGTGAAGTACGTGAACATTATTGCGGACCACTTGCCTCCCTCAATTTTGATGACTTCCTCCGACAGCGATGATACCTCCCGAAGGATGACTGGCAATGTCACGAGGCCAGAATCGAGCTACAGTGGTTTGAGGAGCGTGATAATGAACTCTCGTTGACGTCTTTGCCACCAAATTCACCTGATCTGAGTCCAACGGAACACATCTGCCACGCTATCGGACGCCAGTACCGCGGTCCGTAATATACGAGATTTGGATTGTTTGAGGTAAGAGACCAAACAGCGAGGTCATCAGTCTCATCGAATTAGGGAAGGACGGGGAAGGAAGTCGGCCGTGCCCTTTCAAAGAAACCTTCCCGGTAGTTGCCTGGAGCGATTTAAGGAAATCGTGGGAAACCTAAATCAGGATGGCCGGACGCTGGATTGAACCGTCGTCCTCCCGAATGCGAGTCCAGTGTGCTACCACTGCGCCACCTCGCTCGGTGTAATATACGAGAATTGCGTGACCTGTGCGTCAGCATCTGGTGCCCTCCGGAAGGTCGTCAAGGCGTTGTGAAAACCCTGCCTCTCAGAATTGCAGCTGCACTGCGCTACAAAGGCGGCACACACGCTGTTTAGTAGATATTCATAACGTTTCGGCTCATGAGTATCCAAAGTACACGATATTTAGATGCGGATGTAGAATGAAGAGCCAAATACCATATTCTGTTAATGTCTGGAAGAGGAGAAGCACAGCGAGTCATCGGAAAAACCAAGAAAAATATAGGAGAGAACATTTTCACATTATTAAGAGCTCTTACATCGTTCAGCGTAACTGAACATATCTGGGTAGTCTTGACAGAAAGAAAGATGGCCCAAGACTGGCAAGCTGATGAAGAGTGGTACAACGGTATGTTTCTTTCATAAAAACTGAGAATACTAGAAAAAATGTTTTATGTTGATTGATTGCGTATAGAATACCAGGATTCTATTATTTGGTAACTAAAAAGCAGAAAACACTGACTATGAAAGCACCTAGTCTCTGTGAATTCGTCTACTAAAATTTTTACTAACAAATAGATGGAGTATTTAGGGAGAAATACTGAATATCTATAGAGGTTGTGATAAGTAAAACGTCCAGTAAAGTAGCTCATTTAAGCAGCGGTGCTGCTTAGGATGTATGGAGCTACAGTTCAGCCATGAAATGCACTAGAGCTGTCTTCCATAACGATAAATATAACAAAAATTATGCTTTTCTGATTGTTAAAAAGGAAATCGTTCAAAGATACTGGCAGATGATATCCTGAGATGTGCTAGATTAGATGAAAGGACGAATACCTGCTTGCGCAAGGAAGCAGCTTTAATCCAACAGCCAGGTTTAATCTTCCGAGACGGTTCAGTTCAGCACACATCCCAGTATTTAATGAAATTTGAAATGGAGAAAGTGACAGGTGAATAAAGCAGAGTTTCGAATCTCGCCGACCACACACCATCTATAGCTGTTCTCAGTAGTAAGTGCAGTCCCTTTGAAGTATTCTTGGCGTTATTTTATGTGGCTAACAAGCTATATTAAGCGAGTGACCAATTAGTCTCTTGTGTTTATTTTAACCCTGTACACGTTGCTGTGCATTCATCTCAACGCACAAAAAATTAATGGAGTAAGATACACGTTTCGCGGTGGCCAATGACAATGACTGCAGCGGTCGATCCACAGTTCGAGCGAAGTTACGATCTCCTTGGCAGCTGAAATTTGGAGCAACGATGGAAGATAAGGCAGCAGACGTCTAGGATCACTGCGAGTACAAGACCAATAACTAGGGTGACATGCCACAATGCACAATTACCGCCTATTAAGGGCCGCCACATAGTTTTAATTATGACTTCGAAAAAAAAAAATAATAAAGGTACGTATCTACTACAGTCCTGATACACACTCAGATCCCACTCCAGGATATACGTTGTCATTGCGACATGTGAATTTTCGTTGAGCATGCTATCTAATTTACGGATTCTAATCATTAAGTTGTACTTGGAAGCAACTATAGTAAATAACAGTCACACTTTTTTTCTGTTTCTGTCACGAAGGAATGGACATTCAAGGATACTGAAGAAGCGCAAAAGCAACAAAGTCAGCTAACACCGCCGTCGAAAGTTACAAGCGTAAATAGTTACAGACAGGCATGAAGGAGGAGTCCCGCTTATAGAATCACCGACAGGGCTCCGATCCGTTGAAAGCACGCTAGCCACTTTCTGACAAGTTTACGGGCATAATTCTTGACGGGATCTCTTATTAACTCTTTACAGATAGATAATTAGCAAAAAAATCAAGTAAGGTCAGCGCAGCTGAATGTGCTGGCCAGTGATCGGGGAAACATGGTGGAGTCCATGGAAGCCTGCATTACTGATGTCAGGATCCATTAAAGCGTCCACGAGATCTGCAAAGGGAAGACAGTGGGTGCAATCGCACCTACATCTACGTGATTACTCTGCAATTAAGTGCCTGGCAGAGCATTAACGACATCCGATGTACAGTACTGGCATATCAGAATTACTTTGCATCCAGAAACCTACTGCTTACTTCGTAATTTAAGATTGGTCTTAACGTTCAGGAAGTGACATTACGTTTATCGTCTTGTCAACAAGGTCATTAGAGCCGTAGAACCGTCTCGGTAAGGACAGGAAAAAAATCTCAGTTAATGTAAATCGATTTAGAGAAATCAGAAGTAAATGTAAATTTAGATGGTTGGGCAGAGATTTAAAATTTTTTCCACCAGCTTCGTTGGTCATCAGGTTTAACTGGATGGGTCACTGACATGCAACAGTGGCAATTAACATAAATAAAATATGAACAGTGATATTTCGCAAAGCGTGCATAACGTTTTCATACTGATTCCCAACTCCGTCAAAGGTGGCTCCTTTCCCTGTGTTCAAAGACTCGTTGTTCGGCTATAAAAGCTGGCTAGACGTGTTCTTTTTCATATGCACTTACTTAATAGCGGGAACACCTATTCTCAGATTCCTGAACGGCATTGCTACCTCTGTGTTTATCCGACATGTCAGACACATGCACGATGCACGCAGCATCAGTTAGCGAACTGACCGTATGTAGGATGGGGAACGCGCTCGATCTAACTGAGTAGATTGTGATGGCTCAGCACGAGCGTTTCGAAAACGACACGACTTGTCGGGTGTTCGAGGAGTGCTGTGGTGAGTGTCTTCAACACGTAGCGAAACCAAGGTGAAACCACATCAAGACGTCGAGGGGTTGGGCGGCCATCCCTTATTACACTTGTCGGACGACGTAGGCTGGGCATACTGGTAAAGCAGGACAGCCGGCAAACTGTGGCGGAACTAACATCAGACTTTAATGCTGGGCAGAGGACAAGTGTGTCTGAACACGCAGTACACCGAACGCTCTTAACGATGGGCCACCGCATCCGACGAGCCATGCATGAGCCAATGTTACGACCGAGACATCGGAAACTACGACTGAAATGGGCACGTGACAATCAGCACCGGACGTTGGCGGAGTGGCAGAGCGTTGCATGGCCTGACGAATCCCGACCCCTCTTCATCATGCCGATGTGACAGCTCCTTGACAACTGTACTGCGGGACAGAGACAAGCTGGCGACGACTTCATTATGCTCTGGGGAAAATTCACATGGGCCTTCATGGGTCCAGTGGAGCTCGTGCAAGGCACCATGACAGACCACGTACACCTCCTCCTGACGATTCCCGACGACAGTGGCATTTTTCAGCAAAATAATGCGCCATGAAACAAGGCCAAGAGTGTGATGGAGTGGTTCCAGGAACACAGTGGTGAGTTCCAATTGATGTTCTGGCCCCACAACTCCCCAGATCTGAGCCCGAGCCAACACATCTGGGATGTGATTGAACTTGGCGTTAGAGCTCATCGCCTCCTTCCCCAGAATTTACGGGAATTAGGTGACGTGTGTGTGCAGATGTGGTGCCAACTCCCTCCAGCGACCTGCCAGTACCTCATTGCTTCCATTCCACAACGTGTCGCTGCTGTTCTCCGTGCCAGAGGGCAACATACCGGCTATTAGGTAGGTGGTTATAATGCTGTGGCTGATCAGTGTATCATGGATACCATGTGATTCCACCCATGTTGTGAGGAACATTGTTATAAGTGGATAGGAGGAACGACATAAAATAGTAAAGTTTATATGATAGAAGTGCATTTTTCTTCATATTAGTGTTTGCCCATTACGTAGGAGACACACAGTAACTCGGCAGCGAATGAGAGGGCGACACCTTTTCATATGGACGTCTCCCACTGTCGTTGTTTATGAAGCTGCCTTACGTTCTACAGATTAACGATCACCTTCCACATATAAGGAACTGTGCGCAACAAATTTACAAATCACCTATAGCCCTCAGTGAAATTTACATATACGCTTATTTTAAACTTATCCTCGAAACTATTTTTCATCTAACGTGTACTTCTCGTTCCATATAATAAATGAATGAGTAAATACTGACATACATAGGTGGATTTCAGCGTTTAATTAACAAATAGGTCATAGTATGTCTCGGTAACTGTATGGTCAAAGCGGCAGGGTGTTACCCATAGGGGCCCAGGTTCGATTCCCGGCCGGCTTAGAGATTTTCTCCGCTCGAGGACTGGGTGTTCTGCTGTCCTTACGTTCGTATCGTCATAAGTGAAGTTGCTATTGAGATGACTGAATTGGCACGTCCCCCGAAAGCCAATAAATTTAATCAAAACTAGGTCATTAGATTGTTCGATGAGGAAAAGGAAAAAAAAATCACCTTAAGTCAATTTCGAAAACTACACAGAAAATAGCTCAGTATGGACTGTTAATGCACCACTCAATTTGATGTATAGTATCTTCTAAATATTGATTATATAAACGCAAAAAAACTACAGTTGCTAAACAATTAAAAATAGGATCACGTAAGTAAAAAAATAAATGTCGTGTGTCTAGGGCCTCCCGTCTGGTAGACCGTTCGCCAGGTGCAAGTCTTTCGAATTGACGCCACTTCGGCGACTTGCGTGTTGATGGGGTTGAAATGATGATGATTACGACAACACAACACCCAGTCCCTGAGCGGAGAAAATCTCCGACCCAGCCGGGGAATCGAACCCGGACCCTTAGTACTGACATTCTGTCGCGCAGACCGCTTTTTTTTCTTTTTTTTTACTCGAACTCGTGACCTTTGCCTTTCGCGGCAAGTGCTCTACCAACTTTTTTCTTTTCTTTTTCTACAATGTCCAAATTTTGGCAAATAGTGGCTACTTAGAAACTAATTAAGTAAGGAAGTGAATAAAATTGAAAATGTCCAAATGAAAATGACATGACGACATTGCTGATAGTACAAATACAAAAGAAACATGCTCCTCTA
Source organism: Schistocerca gregaria (assembly GCF_023897955.1). Lineage (NCBI taxonomy): Eukaryota > Metazoa > Arthropoda > Insecta > Orthoptera > Acrididae > Schistocerca > Schistocerca gregaria. Next base: position 547,034,205 of record NC_064931.1, read on the forward strand.
GCAATGAAATTGTAGACGTAGCCCACAACTATTCCCCGTACCCATGTCACTGCATTTGTTTTATGGACCGTAAAATAAGATTAATGGGGGAAAAGGACGGTGTCCGATGGAACTGTGTGAGGGGCAGTGCGTAACCGGAACGCCAATATCTGTCGCGCCAAGTGCCACACCGGAGCCGCCCCACTACACCCTAAACGATGTTCATCGGTGTCCACTGTTGCAGATATTAAACATAATGAAGTGTCTGCCAAATGAATCGCATGCCGCCGTTGGTTCGTTGCCAACTTCCTATTTACCACCACATACACTGTTGAGCGTACCGACGTTGGGAGATTAACGTTCCGTATGACGCGCCGTATCTGTCGCCAGTTCTTGTCTGGGTACTTCTTTCCCAAGGTATTCCTGGGGCACCGGTGCAGTAATATTTGGTACACATATCGCGTCGTCGGTAGTCGTGTTGTTGTGAAGGCTTCTCTGATATAGCTAAGCGCCAAAAAGAAAGACTTGAAATGTGACATCTTCGGTGAAATATGACCCACATTGACTGGGGGCACCAATGAAGTGGGCGCCAGTGCATCAGCCAACGCACTTGAGATACTGCGAAATTGACCGCACCGTACTGGCGAATAACATCCGTGCCTTTTCATATACGTTCACCAGATCAAGCCCACCCTCTCCAGGTAGTAGCGTAAGCGCTGTGTATTGGATCTTAAACAGGTGTCCCACACTCACGTAAGTTCCCAGAGTTGCTTGTATCCGCGTTGCCATTGTGCGCTCTTAATTTCTGTAACAGCACACGTGTCTGCATCAGCTTTAAGATGCGTCGGTAGTTATCCGCTGCTGTCCGCTGCACATCTGAGTGGAACGTGACATCTAAACATTTTATGGTGTTAACTACATGAGCGGGCCTTCCTCCCCTGCTCGTAATCCTCGTGCGACATTCGTGCAGGGTGACTTCTGTAGATTAAGCGCACTTCCCGCCGCCATCTCGTATCGCTGAATCCATGCCAACACCATACGTACTTCGTCACCTGTCCGTGCCAGCAGCATCACGTCGTCAGCATAAGCGCGGCAATGAAAAGTCAGCTGTGGCAACGGCACTCCCTCCGGCTGTCTTCGGAGACCATATAGGCAGAGTTCCAACGCCATCGCATACAAAAATATCGAAAGGGGGCAAACCTTGACGTACTGACCGTGAAATGACAATGTAGTCTGTGCCCCGCCCATTCAGTGAGACCTTGGATCGCACGCAGTGCAACAGTCGCGTGATCACTAGAATGAAGGGCTGTGGGATCCCCAGACTGCCCATCACGGCGTGCAAAACAATATGATCCACCCTGTCGAACGCATGATCGAAGTCAATAGAGACTAGTGCCCCGCGCAGTCGGCACGCCGCTACTAATGCGACTATATCTCGGTAATCACCAAGCGCCGTATGGACATTACTCTTACCGCCGAGGCATGTTTGATCTGTGAGGAGTCTATCAGAAATTGAAGACTTCAGGTGAGCCCCAAGGATAAACGCGAAAATCTTGTAGTCGGAGCTCAGGAGGGTTAGTGGTCTATAATCTCCTGGCCTTCTGCCACTGCGTGGTTTGGGTATTGGGATGATGATACCCTCCGTGAATTCGACCGGTATCTCAGTCTGCGGTAACAGGAGTTCGTTATACATATGAATCCACGTCTGCCCCATGAGGTATGCAAAGGGGCGGTAAAATTCAATTGGGAAGCCGTCCTGTCCTGGGGACTTGTTCGGAGCTCCCCTGGCAATTGTGTCTGTCTGCTCGTCCTTTGATATCGCTGTGATGAAAGTCTCTGGATCCAATGGTGGTCCTCTACCTGGCATTTCGGAGATGACATCATTTAGTGTCTCGTGATTCACTTGTATAGGTCCATATGGCCGAAGTAGTCGGTAAACATCTGCGCAATGTCACGTTGGGTCAAACCTAGCTGGCCAGTTTCAGAGATTATTTCCCACCGTCGTCGTTGGCGTTTACTTACTACGTGGTGCATTGGGGGGGGGGGGGGGGGCTTGGGCAGCAACTATGTCCGTCAATCTCGCCTGGACCATTATCCCTTCCATTCTTAGTCTCGTCAGCTGTAATAACTTGGCTTTTATTCTGCGAATGGCCGTATGCCTTTCCGTCGATGGTTGTTGGGCAATCAGCTCCCTCAGAGCTGTAAAATAAAAATCCACCGTAGCGCAGTTCCACTCAGATTTGTCCTGCCCGTATCGTATCAACGTTCTCAGTAACGTTGGCTTTGCGCAATTGATCCACCAATGGAGAAACAAGGTGTATGCCCGTTGGCGACGAACGCAGGTCTCCCAGACCTCCTCTATCGACCGGCGACATGGAGCGTCATGTAAAAGTGCTCCATTCACTTTCCAGTGACCCTTACTCCGCCATATCTTCTGCCGAAATAGTGAAATCGTACAAACGTACGCCATATGATCCGTAAAAGCCGCCGGCCAGATTTCGGCATCCAGTATCGCCGTCCGTAGAGAGCGCATCACATTCTATGAAGCCTACTCGCCGAGTGTCCCGTTACATACGTGTTACCCGTTTTATCGCCATGCTGCAGTTCCCAGGTATCCAGAAGGGCCATTTCCGTAATCAGAGCTGGCAATTCCATGCATGGCACATAATGAGGTACTTCGTCCTTTTGGACGATGACACAAAGTCGCCGCCCACTACGCAACTGTCATATCGGCCGGCGAACAACGGTACTATCTCTTCGGTGTAAAAGGTCTCCCTTTCTCTTCTTTTTGTGGAGCCAGACGGCGCGTGTACATTGATGCAACGAACACAGTCGATAGTGAACGCTATTCCACGTGCCGAAGGGAGAAAAAAAAATGGTTCAAATGGCTCTGAGCACTATGGGACTTAACTTCTGAGGTCATCAGTCCCCTAGAACTTAGAACTACTTAAACCTAACTAACCTAAGGACATCACACACATCCATGCCCGAGGCAGGATTCGAACCTGCGAACGTAGCGCCTAGAATCGCTCGGCCACCTCGGCCGGTGAAGAGAGAGACATGACTTCCTCCACTACTATTCCTTCCTTAGTGAGGATCTCCATACCGCATCCACTCTCATTGTGCACTGAATAATGTGTGTCGTAGCCGTGGAACTCCGACGGCGATGTGAAACTCACTTCTTGTAGTAGAACAATATCCACGTCTGCAGCGTGTAACATATCTTTCAGCATTTGAGTTTTAAGTGGTGTCCGGATGCCATTAATGTTAATAGTCGCAATGCGGTACGCCTGGCGTATGTTCATCAGTTGGAGGGGGGATGTCATCAAGCGATGGTGTTGAAAACCGAACTGTTGTTGATTATCGACGCCCCCGTCGCTCCTCACCACACCAAGTTGTCCAACATTCCGCGGCCCCTCCTGGTACTTGGCCAGGACTATCCTCAATCGCCGCGTCCGTATCTTCATCCTGCTCCATTTCCTGCGCCCAGTCCCCCAGCATATTTCCAGAGCCGGCCAAAGGATGGCAGACAGCGGAGTCACCGCTCTGATGTTGGACAATCGTCATCTCCACTTCTGCATTCCGGTCACCAGAAGGAGAATTCAAGTTATCGTCGCTGTGCAACTCCTACACCGTCATCTCGGTATCTGTTGAATCCACTGGTCGCAGGTCGACACTGTCGTTGTCGTCCACTGTCCCCTCGGCACTATGGCTATCGTCAGCAGAAGCCAGTCGTCGCTTCTTTCTTCTCTTCGTCGAACGCTGTTTCCGTTGTCGTGATTCCGCGTCGGTTGTTGGATGGCGTATCCTCCGTCTTGGGCCTGCTCTATCACGCACTCGGTGGAAGCACTGACAGCCACCACGGTTCAGCCTGGAGCGACCTTCAGCTGCATCTCTTGTATGGTGCCCTGTGTCTGCTGCGGTGGAACCGGTGGTTGGAGTGCCAATCCGTTGGTGTCCATGTTCTCTATAGTGTGCACCTGCTGGCGCCCATCGGAAATCTCTCTCACTTCTTCTCTCAGGGCATCCACAAAGGTCATCAGTAATACAGTCATCTGTTGTGGCGCCTAAACGTCATCCCTCAGGGTTTGCACTAAACGAAGCTGGAGGCATTGCGAGCGGACGTGGCCTTCTTTCTCGCACCCTGAGCAAGTGCGAGGTTGTCCATCATATAATCGCTCGACAACCCCCTATATACAAATAAGAGGGGACGTGCTTTCTCAGTTCTATACGTATTTGTCTCACCCCTTTTACGACGGGGTATGTGGTAAAACTCACCCATTTTTCGGCCACATGGGATAGAACTGTACCGTATGGTCGAAAGGCGTCTATCACAAGTTCAGACGGGACCTCAAACCGAAGCTCGAAGACCCGTATGGTGCGTATCTCCATTCCCGCGTGGTTGACTGTAACCACACCAACATTCCCGTCGGCATGACAGAAACGATACCTGTTCGGTGGTCGTTGGAGAAGCCTTTCACAAGCCGCTTCGTCAGTAAGCTAGACATAGACGACGCTTGAAACGATCGATAAATGGATTCCCACCATTTCCCGTGGATCGATTTTAACCTCTTCTCTTAAAAAACGGTCAATCTCGTGTGCCTTTGGTCGTGTATAGTAGTTCACAAAACTGAACTTCAAAGTCGTTTTTCTGTACGAGTGTCGGTCTAAGGCGCTGCAGTCATGGACTGTGTGGCTGGTCCCGGCTGAGGTTCGAGTCCTCCCTCGAGCATGGGTGTGTGTGATGTCCTTAGGTGAGTTAGGTTTAATTAGTTTTCAGTTCTAGGCGACTGATGACCTCAGAAGTTAAGTCGCATAGTGCTCAGAGCCATTTGAACCATTTTTCTGTACTAGTGTGCCATCTCGTTCTAGACTCAGAACACCACAAACTGCTCCGGCGTAAACAAACAGGCGCGCGCACCGCAGCGCGGCCGGAAGGCAACACGGTCCGCACTGTGTCACTGCTGAAGGCAGACTGAACACTCAGCTACCGGGGGCGGACATTACGTAAGGAACCATGCAGAACAGCTGGCACAAAACGTTTTCCACTCTTGGAAATAAAAGGAGCAATTTTAGTTAACGTGTCCAGATAATAATCTGTCTTCTTGGTTATCTTAATTTCTAATTAGAAAAAATAAAGCCACTGTAACCGCAGTAATTATTTAACTGAACTGTAACTTTGTACCTTTTCTTCTGGTTATTAAGTTTTAAGCAGCATCGATCTAGCAGATCATCCCTTTTTCCCTTTCCGCTCTTTACTTTGCGATCTACTAATTACATGTCTTCCTTACTACTCCCTCACTATCGCTGTTTCAAAGCAATGGGTGCACTCTTCTGTAGCGCGGCCATATTTCTTCTCTACTCCCACACCTGTGTAGTCTCAGAAATCCAGAAACTGAGGACCTCCACTCCAGGTACCGCTGGCCTCTTTCCAGGAAGGTGAGTCAGCGTACTTTGCTGCAGGTATGTGCGATTTTTCCCCCCCCATGAACCATGGACCTTGCCGTTGGTGGGGAGGCTTGCGTGCCTCAGCGATACAGATGGCCGTACCGTAGGTGCAACCACAACGGAGGGGTATCTGTTGAGAGGCCAGACAAACGTGTGGTTCCTGAAGAGGGGCAGCAGCCTTTTCAGTAGTTGCAGGGGCAACAGTCTGGATGATTGACTGATCTGGCCTTGCAACATTAACCAAAACGGCGTTGCTGTGCTGGTACTGCGAACGGCTGAAAGCAAGGGGAAACTACAGCCGTAATTTTTCCCGAGGACATGCAGCTTTACTGTATGATTAAATGATGATGGCATCCTCTTGGGTAAAATATTCCGGAGGTAAAATAGTCCTCCATTCGGATCTCCGGGCGGGGACTACTCAGGAGAATGTCGTTATCAGGAGAAAGAAAACTGGCGTTCTACGGATCGGAGCGTGGAATGTCAGATCCCTTAATCGGGCAGGTAGGTTAGAAAATTTAAAAAGGGAAATGGATAGGTTAAAGTTAGATATAGTGGGAATTAGTGAAGTTCGGTGGCAGGAGGAACAAGACTTCTGGTCAGGTGATTACAGGGTTATAAACACAAAATCAAATAGGGGTAATGCAGGAGTAGGTTTAATAATGAATAGGAAAATAGGAATGCGGGTAAGCTACTACAAACAGCATAGTGAACGCATTATTGTGGCCAAGATAGATACGAAGCCCACACCTACTACAGTAGTATAAGTTTATATGCCAACTAGCTCTGCAGATGACGAAGAAATTGAAGAAATGTACGATGAAATAAAAGAAATTATTCAGATAGTGAAGGGAGACGAAAATTTAATAGTAATGGGTGACTGGAATTCGAGTGTAGGAAAAGGGAGAGAAGGAAACATAGTAGGTGAATATGGATTGGGGCTAAGAAATGAAAGAGGAAGCCGCCTAGTAGAATTTTGTACAGAGCACAACTTAGTCATAGGTAACACTTGGTTTAAGAATCATGAAAGAAGGTTGTATACGTGGAAGAACCCTGGAGATACTAAAAGGTATCAGATAGATTATATAATGGTAAGACAGAGATTTAGAAACCAGGTTTTAAATTGTAAGACATTTCCAGGGGCAGATGTGGACTCTGACCATAATCTATTGGTTATGACCTGTAGATTAAAACTGAAGAAACTGCAAAAATGTGGGAAATTAAGGAGATGGGACCTGGATAAACTGAAAGAACCAGAGGTTGTACAGAGTTTCAGGGAGAGCATAAGGGAACAATTGACAGGAATAGGGGAAAGAAATACAGTAGAAGAAGAATGGGGATGAAGTAGTGAAGGCAGCAGAGGATAAAGTAGGTAAAAAGACGAGGGCTGCTAGAAATCCTTGGGTAACAGAAGAAATATTGAATTTAATTGATGAAAGGAGAAAATATAAAAATGCAGTAAATGAAGCAGGCAAAAAGGAATACAAACGTCTCAAAAATGAGATCGAGAGGAAGTGCAAAATGGCTAAACAGGGATGGCTAGAGGATAAATGTAAGGATGTAGAGGCTTATCTCACTAGGGGTAAGATAGATACTGCCTACAGGAAAATTAAAGAGACCTTTGGAGAGAAGAGAACCACGTGTATGAATATCAAGAGCTCAGATGGCAACCCAGTTCTAAGCAAAGAAGGGAAGGCAGAAAGGTGGAAGGAGTATATAGAAGGTTTATACAAGGGTGATGTACTTGAGGACAATATTATGGAAATGGAAGAGGATGTAAATGAAGACGAAATGGGTGATACGATATTGCGTGAAGAGTTTGACAGAGCACTGAAAGACCTGAGTCGGAACAAGGCCCCCGGAGTAGACAACATTCCATTAGAACTACTGACGGCCTTGGGAGAGCCAGTCATGACAAAACTCTACCAGCTGGTGAGCAAGATGTATGAGACAGGCCAAATACCCTCAGACTTCAAGAAGAATATAATAATTCCAATCCCAAAGAAAGCAGGTGCTGACAGATGTGAAAATTACCGAACTATCAGTTTAATAAGTCACAGCTGCAAAATACTAACGCGAATTCTTTACAGACGAATGGAAAAACTGATAGATGCGGACCTCGGGGAGGATCAGTTTGGATTCCGTCGAAATGTTGGAACACGTGAGGCAATACTGACCTTACGACTTATCTTAGAAGAAAGATTAAGAAAAGGCAAACCTACGTTTCTAGCATTTGTAGACTTAGAGAAAGCTTTTGACAACGTTGACTGGAATACTCTTTTTCAAATTCTAAAGGTGGCAGGGGTAAAATACAGGGAGCGAAAGGCTATTTACAATTTGTACAGAAACCAGATGGCAGTCATAAGAGTCGAGGGGAATGAAAGGGAAGCAGTGGTTGGGAAAGGAGTGAGACAGGGTTGTAGCCTCTCCCCGATGTTATTCAATCTGTATATTGAGCAAGCAGTAAGGGAAACAAAAGAAAAATTTGGAGTAGGTATTAAAATTCATGGAGACGAAGTAAAAACTTTGAGGTTCGCCGATGACATTCTAATTCTGTCACAGACGGCAAAGGACTTGGAAGAGCAGTTGAACGGAATGGACAGTGTCTTGAAAGGAGGATATAAGATGAACATTAACAAAAGCAAAACGAGGATAATGGAATGTAGTCCAATTAAATCGGGTGATGCTGAGGGAATTAGATTAGGAAATGAGACACTTAAAGTAGTAAAGGAGTTTTGCTATTTGGGGAGCAAAATAACTGATGATGGTCGAAGTAGAGAGGATATAAAATGTAGACTGGCAATGGCAAGGAAAGCGTTTCTGAAGAAGAGAAATTTGTTAACATCGAATATAGATTTAAGTGTCAGGAAGTCATTTCTGAAAATATTTGTTTGGAGTGTAGCCATGTATGGAAGTGAAACATGGACGATAACTAGTTTGGACAAGAAGAGAATAGAAGCTTTCGAAATGTGGTGCTACAGAAGAATACTGAAGATAAGGTGGATAGATCACGTAACTAATGAGGAGGTATTGAACAGGATTGGGGAGAAGAGAAGTTTGTGGCACAACTTGACTAGAAGAAGGGATCGGTTGGTAGGACATGTTTTGAGGCATCAAGGGATCACAAATTTAGCATTGGAGGGCAGTGTGGAGGGTAAAAATCGTAGAGGGAGACCGAGAGAGGAGTACACTAAGCAGATTCAGAAGGATGTAGGTTGCAGTAGGTACTGGGAGATGATGAAGCTTGCACAGGATAGAGTAGCATGGAGAGCTGCATCAAACCAGTCTCAGGACTGAAGACCACAACAACAACAACAACATGTGCGATTTTGTCAAATTGCTTGCAACAAGACGCTCGGAGACACCGTCAGGGCTACACTACCTGACAAAAACAGAGAAACATCCAGAAGAGGAGGAGAAAACAAAATAATGAGGAGGAGGAGGAGGAGCAGGAGGAGAGGATGAGATTAGTGTTTAACGTCCCGGCGACAACGAGGTCATTAGTGACGGAGCACAAGCTCGGGCTAGGGAAGAATGAGGAAGGAAACCAAAGGTGCCCTGTCAAAGGAACCATCCCGGAATTTGCCTGAAGCGATTTAGGGAAATCACGGAAGACCAAAACCAGGATGGTTGGACGCTACCCAGTCTAGTAGTTGCTAGTCTTCGAGCAAAGGTACAGGATAACAGAGAATGCTGCTGGGAGTCCACTACTTGTTCTCGGATGGCATATGCAGATGTGAAGGGATTATGATGAGCTTGGTTCACAACACTACAGCCACCATTATGATGGTCAACCATGGGCGATAGGAATCTTGATGTCGGGTAGGTCTACCATCACGTTCCCATGCAGTCCAACGTTGTCTTCCGTCACGTCCGATCGCCCAACAAATCTGGATATTGCACTATTCAACCAGCCGACTATATGGAGACCCACAATGAGGCGGTTTCAAACTCCGCCAGGTGCTGGTAATATTGTCTGTAATGTGAATATGTGGCATCTCCGTGTCCTTCACAGTTAACACTAAATGAGTGACTCTGTTTACGCCCCTTATGACCTCGTAACGGTACTAAACACAAACAACACTCGTGCACTCTGGTGGCCATTCTACTAGTCACAACGTATTGCAACCTTAATAACGTACATACCTGCCGATTGTGTGTACTTACACGAAGTTACATTGTCTGACCATGTCTTCTGGGTGCCTAACTTTTTTGTCAGGCAGTGCATTAGTGGTGTAAGCAGCGTATCAAGGTACTACCTGGCCGACTTTGCACTTAAATGACCAGAAGGAGTCCAAGTGAATTAGAATCTCCATAGCTGTACTACACATGATGCCTTCAAGATGGCGGAATATAAGATGGCGATTGAGGTGAATATAGAAATACAAGATGCCGAACGGCGCCATATTAAAATATGCAAGATGACGGGAAATTAAAAAAATTAAAAATTTTAAAAAATTCAAAAAATTCATATTTCAAGATGACGGAACTAGCCCAAATGTGCTTTGCGATCCCTCACCTTCCTCTGTCTTCCATTACACTCCAGCCAATATTAGTGTGATATTAAAGCAAAACAATCACATCATGGTATTTGAGCATGCATTAAAATGAAATTACAATGTAGCCACGAAATAGGTATCTAAGGTGTTCTCAAAAGATATGAATTTTTGGGCTATTTTCAAAAGTATTTATGCGCGCGCGCGCGCACACACACACATACACGCACACACACACACACACACACACACACACACACACACACACACACACACACACACACACACACACAAGCGTATTGTTTCTGTTCTAAGACGACGTAAAACATAAGGAAAGATCCTTTTATCACTTAAGCACATTTGTTTGTATTAACACTTAAAACACTACATTCTGTACGTACAGTATACTGGGTTCTTCTTGGTTTTCGGAACAATGCAAACACGTCGGGAAAAAGCCGAGATGGTGTTTGTGTGCGGCCAAGCAGCTACAAACGGCTATACCACACAAGTACCGTCACAGACAACAACATCACACAAAATTTCAAGCCCTTTTTGCGCGTTCGTTGATCACGAGTCCTATCAGACGGATGAACGTGGAGGGAGGCGGTGGCCAGTGGGTACACCAAATTTGGAGGACCGATTTCTACAGGATATGGAGACGAACCCTAGCACAAGTTACAGGCAAGTGGGTCGCTAACATGGTGTAAGCCCAGGGAAGATTATGTGTATCCTGCATGGCAACCGCTATTATCCCTGTCACCTGCAGTCCCATGGGGGTAACTTTGAACATCTGTTGTGACGTGGATGCGATACAGCTCTTTGCTTTGTTCCGGGACGATTTGTTCCACATTAAATACTTCCACATTTAAATTTTTCTATGATGCTTGTCAAATATTGCTATGGTATCTCCACGTAACATATTCTACATAGAAAGAAAAGAAGTTAAACATCGTTTCCAAGCGAAAAAGCCAAAGCGAAACCAAAACGTAGAAAGAGCTCCTATATGTTAGAGCCCTGCTTCGTCCCCATCCCGAGTATAATGCCTGTATATTCTGTAAAAAGGGAAGAAAGAGCCAGAGCACATGCGCGGAGTGTTTCAGGGATGGGGAATGAAAAGGGGCATGCCCTACCAAAAGAACCATCTCGGCATTTGTCGAACGATTTCATGAAATCACAAAAAACTTCATCCGGATGGGTGGACGCGGGTTTGAACCGCCGTCTTCTCGAATACATTTCCAGTGTGCTAACCACTGGTCCACCGCGCTCGGTTCTACCTTTTGTCGTGCCTCGTTCACTCTGTTGTACAGAATACCGTCGGACGGGTTTTTGCTTCTGGAACCCAAGGGATCAGTTACCACGATCGTTTCCGCTGGCACGATCGTCAGCTGCTCCAAAAAAAACGGAATAACATGCGTACGAAATTAGGAGAGCGCTGAAAGTTTACTTTTAGATCCGTTGGACTGTTTACAAGTTTCGTCTCTAGAGAGTTCTGTCCGAAGTGGAACGAGAGAAGTGTGGTAAGCAAATCGAACACGGGGCGGCGAGTGGTGCACAGAGGCCGCGATTTGCCGACAAGTTGGTGGGCAGCGTTCAACTCACAGGTTGCACTCATGGCGGCTAACGTGTTTTTCTGGAACAGGAGCCCGCTTGGCCGGCTTATGGGAGTTTAATTCAGCGTGCGGCAGATTTAGCCGGCCGTAAATTGGAAGTTGCGGAGCGCACTGCTTGGCATTCCGCCTCCGCTCCTTCAAACCTCTCCTCTATTAGCCCGCCAGCCAAAATACTACTTACGTCTGCAGCCTCCTTTGTATTCAGCGGAATCAAGTTCTATAGGGCTATCGCTAGTTGCAGGAAGTGACATTCGATGCCGTAGATGCATAACAACTGAGGGATATAATGTCCACTTGAGTTAATCCTGCGTGAAATGAAAGTATATTGCTCGGAAAGTTTGGAAATGATAGTAGAAGGTAAAGTAACAAATTGTGGAATTATAGGTTTACTGGAAACTGGAGACATGTTGCAATCAAGCTAGCGCATTTTTGCCGGCTAATTCGGACACGAAAGGAAATGCTAACCCTTATCTGCGAAAGGGTAGGCGAAGCAACAGAATCAACTTAACATGATCCGTAAATGCATTATGTATGCGTCCACAACTCAGCCCTCATTCTAAGCACGATCTATAACCATCAGAAAAATTAAAATGAGGCAGATGGAAAAAAGTGAGTAAATTGTTTATTATTTCGAAAGGAATCGCCGTAACTGTTACTACATTTATTCCACTGTGAGAAAATATCTTCAGTGCTTTCATGGGAGAAGGTTTGTGGTTGTCTGCGGAACCACATATCGAGGGGTGCACTTCGTTCGAAGCAAAACTGTGGACGCGAATGTCTTTCTTCAGGGCACCAAAAATTTGAAAATCACGTGGGGAGAGACCGAGATTTTATGGGGGATGTGTAAGGCCTTTCCAGCGAAACTTTTTCGTTGTAGTCGAAACAACCTTGGTAATGTGTGGGCGGGCGTTATCTTGTAACAGACTGAAGACATCTGTCAATATTCCTAGGCGTTTGGACTTGATGGCGCGCTTCAGTTTTTGTAAAGTGTCCACGAACCGCTGTGTGTTAATTGTGGCGCCATGTTCCAGAAAGTTAATGGTCAGTGGGCCCTTGCAGTCAAAGTAAAACGCCATCATGACTTTCCCGGAGCTGGAGTTCACGGCTTTGGATTCTTTCGGTGGAGATCAATCCATGTGATTCCATTGCGGACTCTGACGCTTGCTCTCCGTCTCGGAAACGATATTCTTTGTAGCAATACCGTTCCAGGTGCCGCCATGATGTCGACATTCTTTTCAACTTCTGCTCCTCTGTCAGGCTGTGGGTAACCCATTGCGCACAGATTTTCCGTAACTTCAGACGTTCTGTCTGTGAGCGGTACCGTGACTGATGCCCAACATGAGCCGAATGTCTTCCACAGTCATTTCTGACGGCAGCATTCACTGCGAAAATGACAGAATGGGTAACGACATGAAGAGCCTGTCCTGTCCGACTGCTGTCTTTCAATGAGAGTCGATCTTCGCGAAACTGTTTATTTCACGCAAACTCATGCGCGTGTGACATACTGTGTTTGCCAAACACAGCAGACATTTGACCACGAATTTCAGCTCCTGACACTCCTTCCGCATTCAAAATCCGCACTATACCTCGCTGTTCCGCTTTCCCGAACTTCACATTGAAGTCGGGCGCACGCAGGAGTCACTGACCTTACGTAGAGCACGTCCGGGGCCCAGAGCACGTCTAACAGACAAATGGCACAGCGGTGAACGTTAGAGCTGCTTTTTCCTGATTCTCAACAGAGGGCACTTCTACTCACACACACCCATCTGCATTACCAACGTCAGCGCCTTGCTCGTTATATAGTCTGTCTCGTCTTCATGTGACTGCCACTTATACAGATAGCGCACAAAAATCCACTTTTCAATGCAAATATAAATTCTAAATCACCGATCTTTTATAGAAGATTATTAATAAAGATGGTCTGAATAAATAACTACAAATTACTCTTTTTCATCATTGTGTATTTTACTCTTCACGGAAATGCTCGTAGAACAAGTACCCTTGCTTGAAAATTCATCACCGCCGAGAAGCGAACCCACGTAGCAGATGATGATTCTACCACAGAACCACACACACCATCGAAAATACCAATCTTGTTTATGGGATTTCAGACGCTCGGAAATTTTAAAAGCAGATATTCTCGAGAATTTTTGAGAGTCGCATCGAACTGCTTTGGGAGATGGTTATTCTAGTTCCGAACTTCACGTACCATAAATATATGAAAGTACAAAAATCTGGTTGCCATGTGGTCTCCTTGTGAGTGCCACAGCGTTCCTCCCTGCCGGAAACAGGTCCGCTAATGACACATACATGGTCTGTTCATAGCTTCACGTGACACACACTTTTCTTTGATCGCTCACATGAATGTGTCTGTCATTAGTGACCGATCACCGAAGTTTCCTACACGTGACCCCTGGTTGGTGCCAAGAAAGCAACAAAGTTTTCATTCAGGATATCCCAGCAACTGGAAGATACAGCAAAATTCACACTGTATCTTAAAGCCATAAGAAGTATATATATATACCTAAGTGCACTCACTCGACCGTGACCTTACCTCAACAAAACGTGTTTCGTCAACTGCAGCATCTTCTATCGTGTTCCAAAGAAGACTGTTTCAGTTTGATGTCTCTTGTATGTTTCCGGTCCTCCCAAACATTAAAATACAGCTACGTTTCAGCAATGGCCAAACTTGTCCTTTCCTTGTAGCAAGGGTATTCCGTATGTTAGAAAGAACTTCCTTCCAGGCTTAGAATTGTGACAAGTAAAGTGGACCAATACTCAACATTCACACTCAGACCTTCGGGAAGCATTCATCAATCTTTGTATTATGTTATGGCCTATGTATTTTTTTCTTTAGCCATTCTTGTTCGTTTGTTAGTTTTTCATTAGTTATAACGCTTTTGTCATCACATGCTCCCACTCTGGTATTGTCGTACTTGTCTGTACTTATTGAAATTAATTGTTTACGATAGTAAATTGTACTGATTTATAGCCTCACAGGCTTTCACTTACTGTGCTGTTACATTCATTGACTTACATCTGTAAGTACGCTGTTTAGGTTTTTTATATTGGTAACGACACGTAGCGCTCTGAAAATCACTGGCTGTGCTGTGTGCAGTCTTTGGCTAGATTGCATTGTTGTCTGCCATTGTAGTGTTGGGCAGTTGGATGTTAACAGCGCGTAGCGTTGCGCAGTTGGTGAGCCGCCAGCAGTGGTGGATGTGGGGAGAGAGATGGCGGAGTTTTGAAATTTGTAAGAATGGATGTCATGAACTGATATATATATTATGACTATTAAGGTAAATACATTGTTTGTTCTCTATCAAAATCTTTCATTTGCTAACTATGCCTATCAGTAGTTAGTGCCTTCAGTAGTTTGAATCTTTTATTTAGTTGGCAGTAGTGGCGCTCGCTGTATTGCAGTAGTTCGAGTAACGAAGATTTTTGGTGAGGTAAGTGATTTGTGAAAGGTATAGGTTAATTTAGTCAGGGCCATTCTTTGTAGCAATTCCTGAATGTCAGATTGCGTTGCGCTAAAAATATTGTGTGTCAGTATAAGCACAGTCTTGTATAATTTTTCTAAGGGGACGTTTCACATCCACTACCATTGTAATCACTTCGTTAATGCGGAAAGCCGCTCCGAGTTTTTGTAACAGTTAACTGGCGAGATGAGCATTACCTCCCGCAAGGTAAACGGTCAGATCCACTCCATCTGCCGGCACTACGTTCGTATTCTCTATTTCTAGGCATTAATACTTAAAGATTTCCAGAAATAATGTCAACCAGTGACCGTTAATGATGCTTATGTTTTTATTTACTATGCCCAGCTTCGAATCGGCCAGTGATTCATCATCAGGTGATGCACTTTTAATGAATATTTCAAGTAGTGTGTGGCTCGTGAAGCTGTGGCAAGATGTAAGAGCGGAACAAGTAAGCACCGAATGCGGCGAGAATTACTTACTTTTGTTTCTTATGTTTTTCACAGTTACACGGCCCCCGCAGAGCTCCAAACATTTGTTGAAAGTGTAACAACTGATGAGGAGTCGCCAGGCGATTCGAAACTGGTCATGGTAAATAAAAACTGAAGCGTCACAAAAGGCGACGAGTTGTAGTTATTTCTGGAAACCTTATTCAACACAGTAGCAGTGTTCTGCATTCACAGTGGAAAAAGCTTTTTTTTATTAATACTTGAAATACACTTTTGTCACGGTTTAAGGTGTAATTAAACTTGCACTGTCTCAGATTCCTTCGCAATTCATAATTTATTCTTGAGTAGCTTTGTGCGCCTACTGTTATTTCGTAAGTTCGAAGATCTGTTACAGGTTCTCATTTGTGATGTAAAGGAGTGAAAGACATCGGACTACAACTAAGTTTTATAACCGAGAGTTGTGGCATTGCTTGTTAACATGTTACTCGCTTAGTGACTTTCTTCGGCGTAGATATAAGTATGTTCCTCAGGTCAAGACAGTTCTTTGCGACAAACATTATGAATAGAGGTCCTTCAGTTTCGATAATCAAGTTAACGACCTTCCGACCTGAATGACTAGTAGCAATTCAGCACACACGTTCTACGAATGGACAAGCTGAAAATGCACAAGAGGCACAGAAAATTGCTCTTCGTCACTTTTAATGATGAGGGTAGTGTCACGTCCGAATCGTATACCTGGATAATTGCGCTGGTCTTTGCGTGTGCGGTACTTTCAGCCGGCCAGAAGCCGTACGGCCACTAAATGCTAGGGGCGCGGTAATTGGTGGCTATCAGTAACGACTCCCTCTTCCGGCGGCTGAGTGAGCCTTTGTAATACTTATCCCCTCGGCTTCCAGGGGCAGTGTCGTGATCTATGATCGCACGAATCACACTTGACGTAAATACCATCTGTTTTCGAAAGAGAAGAATCAGGAACGGCAGAGAATGGGCTATCACAACAACATTGAAAGTAAAAGCTACTGGTAAAGCCAATTTATGCTTGAAATTCGGGCAAAAAATATGGAATCTCTTGTAAAGGAAGCAATCAGAATACCAACTGGCATTACGAAAACAATGAATTGCACACTGGACACGGAAATAAGTCGTTGTTCGTCTCGATTTCCAGATGTAAATTCTACGGCTGGTGGCAAATCGAACAGCCTCTGTAATGAATATTCGCCATTTGTCCTTTCACTGAAGGTTGTCGCACAAATACCAAGACAAATTGGACTTCCTCTCTCACTTCGTGCACGGGCTAGACACAATTTCCACCTCGGTGTTTACATATAGTTTCTGAAAGACAAACATAAATATCAATTACAGGAAACAAACTGTAGGCGGTGCTGTGATACTTTTATTATCGAACAGCCTTTAGGGATCCGCTGCGACGCTCACGGCAGGACTAAAAGAGGACACTCGCTGAATCTAAAACAAACAGACGCTTTATATAAATGGCCTCCAGAAGGTGACGTTTGGAACCCACCGTGTCTTCCGAGAAGACACGCAAAATCCGCAGCGTGACACAGAACAAATGTTGAGAAAGAAAAATCCGTCTCCTCTCTGACATTAAGAACTACGTGCATGGAGGCACATCCTAGAAACGTTTTCTCGAGGCGGACCTTCATAACAGAAATGCACTTTAACGTTAGTGGAAGGCCATAAATAATCATGATGGTGCACAAATGACGCATACGCCCAATTATGTTCATGACATTATATTATACAAGGTATTGAAATCAGTCACATATTAGTCTGTTACAGAAGAAAGTATTAGTCAAAGCAAGAAAAAAGTCTTATAAATGTATATACGAAAACAAACAAAAAAGCTTTTCAGTTACGGGCTATCAAACTTATGTCGCAGACGCTCAACGCTGTAAGACGACGGGTGTCTGTCTGACGAAGTTTATGTTGATTTTTCGTTAGTTGAAATTGTCTCTGTACTTACTCCACTGATTCCACTGACTTAGTGCAGGTCTCAGTCAAAGAAATTATCTCCAAGGACGATATTCATAACTGAAGTTCCGCCCTTCATACCATGTATTTTTATCGATGGACGAGGCAGCATTCGGACAGAGAGGAATAATAAATTATCACAATGATCATTCCTTTTTAGATGCAAATCCACGAGAGATTGTATAAGTGAGGCTTCAGGTTCGTGTTAGTATCGATATGTAGCAGAAACCTGTGGGCAGCATACGCGTAGGCCCGTACGCGTTGTCGGACATATTCAAAGGTGATGTTTACTACCAACTATCGGCGCTTTGGGAAAATTTTATTTTTGCGGAGAAAAAATCCATGTGATTCATGCGCATCAGGGCACCACCACAAAATTGTCCACGACTCATTCGACAGTATCTAACACAAACGTTGAATGTGCGATAGATCGGACTTTAACGCTACGGAGCCATTTGAAAGCATTGGTGTACTCCTCACCCATCGACAAAGCGCACATGTTATATGAGTCTGTGTCTCATACATGTGTCAGTTCCAAGATGGGTTACCACAAGTTGCTTGTTTTTTGAAAAGGAGGGTTGAAGAATGCCTATAAAACAGCGATAACACCCTGTCCTAGAAATCAATTTTCTGTTTCTCAGATCTCAGTCTATAAACAGTCCGTGTGAAATTAAGATACTGGCAATTCTCCATAATCGGATCTAATTTAGAACAGATATGGAACAAAAATTACGCCATTATTATTAAATTGATACATCTTTTTAGCTGTATACGAATGCGATAGAATTCTCTGCTACATACCCAAACGCTATGGAGCCGTTTTCCTTTTAAAAGAAAAGTGGCAGCGGAGACTCTGTTGTAAGGTTGAATCTCATGTCTTCACTTCATTAGATGACCAGTTCTGAACCAATCCTGCAAATTAAATTAGTCGTAGTCTTGGCCAGGATAGCTACTCTGTTATCAAAGAGGAAAGTTTTAGCGATATTATGGAACACAAGGCTCGAGTGAGGAAAGAACCGCGAACTATACGCCGATGAGTTTAGCAGTGTAATAGTTTTGTTTACTTCGCTGGCTGAAGAAATAACGGGTGCTTGTGGGAAATAAAAGACTAGGCATATGAAAGTAAAAAGATTAGCCAAAAACTATTTTCGTGATAAGTTATATCATTCCATTTTTTTCTGCATATACATATATAGTCGGTTAATAACTGTGAAGAGCATGGGAGTGGGTGTGTTCTATTTTTTCGCGTATTAAGGTTTCTTTCCGAACCATTCATGGATGAAATGTGGGAAAAGTGGCTACTTCTTCGCTCCTGTAAGAGCTGATACTTGCCTAATTTTATACAGGAAGTCGCAGCGGGTATGGTCACTATTCGGGGAAATGACAGGAGCGCTCATTTGGAGCAAGAAACTTCATATGACAAACTGTCTGTTGGCTTCTTTTTCGGATTCTTTGGCCGACGTTCGTCTGATGATTTTACTGACGTTTCGTCAACACGACTGGCTGGCATTGTCAAACCTTCACCCTCCACTGCCGGTGGTGAAACGTCAGTAAAATCATCAGGCGAACGTCGGCCGAAGAACCCGAGAAAGAAGCCAATAGGTAGTTTGTCAACAAGTGGCCACGAAAACCTAAACAATTTTGTAAACTTCATATGGACATATTCCCTATTCCGAATCATTTTCGAGATAGAACACATTTAATGTACATTTGTTTTTGGGCTAGTGGCGGGTACGAATGTATATTACACACCCAACCTCCTCAAATTTTATTCTAGCCCAACCCACCTCGTTCTTTCCTGGGTATGTCTTTCTGTCATTAAAATAGCCACTTGAAGGCGCAGTTGTGCATCAGATGTCCATGATGTGTTGTGAGCGAAGTAGTGCGAGGGAATGAGAGGGTATCACAGAGGCGCAGCACTCATTCGATAACAGCACAACTCAGATGCCAGTCCGGTCCCGTACTCCCCTGTATCACTTAGGACGAATTTCAGGATTGCTCATTTAAATAGACAACTGATAATTTCATTATTATCTTATTGCTAGGAACATAATAACAGGACAGTTTTCCCTAGTGTACACAGAGTACCAACACGCGCGGCGGATTCACTGATAAGTATCGCCAAGAGAACATTCTAAACACCTAACATAAATTCACGGTATAATTGAAGCACTGCCATGCACCTTCGCAATCCTCTAACGACTTAACATCTACGGTAGTGGCTCCTTAATAAACATCTATGGTGTTCCTGCACAGACTGCGGAGCTTTCTAACTCAGGAGTAGAAATTCGACTCTGGATGTTAAATGTACGATCTGTTTCTCACACAGGTATGTTTTTTGCCTAGCTTTGGTGAGAGTGAACAAGACAAAACATAATATTGTCCTATTAACATTCAGACCTTTGCAAACATGTCAGGGCTAAAAACATAACAATTTCACTGATTGTGTATGTTTTTTCTTCTTTTTTTTTCTCTCCGAGTCACAGCAATAAAGAGGTATCGCAAATGAAGTTTCACTTCGGTAGACGGAAAAAGTCGATAGTTAACAATCGTTAAGCAGACGCAGACAGTTATTACACTTGCATGCTTAGAAATTTTGTGCCTAGCCAACAAATAGGGTTCCATTTATCAATTGGACATCTAACTCTCAGCGTGCTTCAGTTAAAGGTGCAATAAATATTACCACCATCATCATCACCATCACTATTATGAAAAGAGAGGGTGAAACCCCAGGAAAGCCCCATGGTTGTGGTAGTAGAGAAGATACCCAGGAAATGGTCAATGTAGGCTGTGGAAACTTATAAATGATGTGAGATTAGTGTATAACGTCCCACCGATATCGAACTCGTTGGAGACGGAGGGAGCACAAGCTCGGATTAAAGGAGGACCGAGAAGGAAATCGACCCCACAATTTCATAGGAACCGTCCCAGCATTTGCCTCGAGCGATTCACGGAATTTACGGAAAACCTAAATCAATATGTCTGGAAGAGGATTTGAACCGTAGTTCTCCCGAATGCTAGTCCAATGTGCTAACCACTGCGCCACCTCGCTTGGGCATTGGACAGGAGGAGGATCTCATAAATCTCTGGATGATCTAGAAGGAATAGCCAATGATACATAAAGTTAAATTCCTTTATTTTGTCATTACCGCAGTTAACCATACTTAAAGTATTGTCTAATCACATTATTTGGAACATCTAGCGAAAATTGTTGTTATGATCCAAGTGACTCGGTGATTCACAAAGCCTCACAATCGGTTTACAAGTTTTATGAGCAGTCATGGTTAGAGCTTGGTATATATATAGAGGTTACTCTCTGCTGTGAATTTGTGGACTGATCGGTGGAGCCGGCCGCGGTGGTCTCGCGGTTCTAGGCGCTCAGTCCGGAACCGCGCGACTGCTACGGTCGCAGGTTCGAATCCTGCCTCGGTCATGGATGTGTGTGATGTCCTTAGGTTAGTTAGGTTTAATTAGTTCTAAGTTCTAGGCGACTGATGACCACAGATGTTAAGTCGCATAGTGCTCAGAGCCATTTGATCGGTGGAAATTTTATCATTATGAGAATCAAAAAACAGGAAGGTTTCGCACAAAAGTGAATTAACACATTCGTACTGTGGCTGCAGGATATCGTAGAAATGGTGCCCGAAAATGGATAAATGGTAAAAGCCAAATCATCATTCTGCAGAAACATCCTCGTTAGGAGCAATGAAACTGCAAATCGTGTTTTTGAAGCACGGAATAGACAGACTGCTTGTGCAGACCGATCACAAGTCTTTAAAAATGTGAATGTGCAGAGATCTTTTGTGGAACTTACCTGTTGGGCTCGAAAACTATGAGAGCAGTGCAATGTAATGTGCTTAAGGGATCGGATATTATTTGACCGCACGTCGATGATAAATCATTAGCCAGAGACATTCGTCACGCTTTTAGGATGTCCAAAGCTATACACAACACAACGAATGTATAAATCTAATTACCAAGAAAGCAAGTGGCAGAATGGTAGTAGTCTGTGCACAGTTACTGCCTCCAAGAAGCTGATCGCTTACAAAAATTTCTGGCCCATATTTAAGTACATTTCATGCACGTTTAGGTTGGTACCAAGGCTGGAGAAACAAAGAGTTCAGAGGAGAGCAGTACGTTTCATTACGGATTAGTTCAGTCAGCTGGAGATGATTACAGCTAAAAATGTAGTTACTATAGACGTAGAGAACGTAGGAGGGAGCTATAGATCTCATGAAGTCCTAACTTCAAAATTTTGAGAGTATGTTGTTAGAGATTAGTTCAAGATAGTGATGGTATAGAAAATGGAAAATAAAAACACACAAAAATACATCCTCAAAGAAATGCAACAGAATGGAGGACAAGTATTACTGATACTCCAAGAACCCTCAGTCACCTATGTATCTACTGTGGACTGTCCAACATAAATTTAGATGTGGTTGGGGTTAGTTTGATCCAGTTCAGAATCAAAGAATCCAATCATATCTAGTGCCGAATACTTGATGAAACGAAACTGGTATCGAAAGCACAACTTTAAAAAAAAAAAAAAAAGCGTGCTATCCAATCTCCACTACGTGATCTTTCGTTCTGTAGCAGAGAGCACGAGGAACTAAACGCTAATTAAAACCTCATTTTCCATGAAAGGTAAAGAGATATCCACTGTTTAGCCCCTGCTCTTTTCAACATTTTTAATTTGCTAAGAATGTTTTGATCAAACAGGTGCCACAGGTATCTCTGAAACTGACAAAATATGTGCAGCGAGATTCTGGAAGCAATAAGACTTATTGGTACTCCAGTTACTAAAAGATCTTTTTTGGCAATGTGTTTGAAGTTGATAATAATGTTGGCGTAACTGACAAAAGGTCTGTTTTTATGGCTTCTAATGAACTTCACGCATGTTACTTTTTAACCCAAACTCAAAATCATGAATTCTTACCAATAGTAATGAAAGCGATCAGACATATTCTGTAGAGAAGTATCATACTGCCTATTACTACGATTTTTGCTGTTCATGTAAATACGAGGGGCTTTCAAAAAGACAGCTTGAGCCCCTATAAAGTTCCGATGGGTAGCCTTCAAAATGCGGTCCGTAATGGAGGTGCGTTCCAGGCGGAGAGCTGTTACTGAGTTTCTTTCGGCAGAAAATCAGAGCTTCGCACATATTCATAGGCGATTGCAGAGTATCTACGGCGAACTGGCAGCGAACAAAAGCACTGTGAGTCGTTGGGCGAGGCGTCTGTCATCGTCGCAACAAGGCCACCCAAACCTGTCCGATCACCCGCTTGCCGGCCGGCCACACACCTGTGACCTCTAAAATATTGGAACGTACATACGCTCTCATTCGATGTCATCGAAGATTCGCAGTCAAATACTCGCTGCTCAACGTTTCTGTTGGTAGTTCTGACACAGTCGTCCACCAACTGTTTTAACCAAAGGTGTATGGGCGCTGGGTTCCTCGGCCTCTAACGTAAGACCATAAAAGGCAACGAATGACCATATGTGCGGAATTGCTTGTGCGTTACGAGGCTGATTTTTTTGGTCGAACGTCGTCACAGCCGATGAAACATGTGTACGTCGCTTCGAACCGGAGGAGAACGGCAATCCCTGGAGCGGCGCCAAACCACCTTTCCTTCGAAGGAGAAGTTTAAAGCTGCACGCTCGGCCAGTAAAGACTGGAACTCTGAAGCGGTTATCCTGTTTGATGTCCTTCCTCGTGGGCAACGATTAACTCTGGAGTGTATTGTGGTAGCGTTAGGAAACTGAAGAAACGACTTCAATGTATTCGTCACCACAAAAATGCACACGTACTTCTCCTTCTCCATGACAACGCAAGGCCTCACATAAGTCTGCACAGAACTTCATTCGACAATTCTTCCTTATCCAACATAAAGCCCGGATCTCGCACCTTCCGACTTCCATGTGCTTGGCCCAATGAAGGATGCACTCCACGGGAAGCAGTACGTGGATAATGGTAAGGTTATTGATGCTCCAAGACGTTGACACAGACGTCGACCAGTAGCGTGGTACCACATAGGCATACAGGCCATCCCAGCAAGGTCGTGTAACATCGTCGTATCTTAGGAGACTATGTTGGTTCAAAATGGTTCAGATGGCTCTAAGCACTATGGGACTTAACATCTGAGGTCATCAGTCCCCTGGACTTAGAACTACTTAAACCACATCCATGCCCGGGGCAGGATTCGAGCCTCCGATCATAGCAGCAGCGCGGTTCCGGACTGAAGCGCCTAGAGCCGCTCGCCCACAACGGCAGACAGACTATGTTGAAAATAGGGTTTTGTAGCCAAAAGAGTGAGGAATAATATGGTGTACTGGAATCCTGAATAAACCCAACCTGCTTTCAGAAGAAAGTCTTGCATCACTTGCCGAAAGTCTGTCGTATAAATGTGGACGAAGCAGTGAATAGATGAAACTGCGAGCACAGCAAGTAGTAGCTTCTTAGAAGCTTTCTTTCTTTACAAAGACGGCTTTCGCAACAGTAGGTAAATTTTCACTTCAATCTATACGGACACTACGCGCCAACGTTTCCAGAAGTTTGGATTTTACTGTAACATTGTCACGGCATGTGATAAATCTTTCACGGCCCACTTTATTGTCACTAATAAGAAGGTTTTCAATTCGCGGAACAGTACGCTCGACGACGCGGAAGTGTTTATACGTGCTCCGAGGTTGCTCTTCCGTGCGACACGCAAGTTTCAATTGTAGTGTGTAAATATTAGTTTCACGTTTGGTCGGTTAGCTGTAACAAGTTATATAATCTGTATTTCCTCTCGCTGATGAAACGTGTCACCATGCATCGTGGGGTAAATGGCAAAAAGGTGGTGATTTAGATGCCCGTACTGGTCAACGTCGACAACTGCTGCCTAGCAGCTACATCAAGAACTACTTTGGACAACACAATGCATTATATCAGCCACTCGTTGGTGGCCGTTTGGGGTGAATACCACCTGAAGAGGAGAATATGGAGTTGTTAGAACAGGTTTCCTCCAGCTTCTATAGGCAAAGTGGGGCTAATCTGGATTTAAGGAATCAAAAATCTTGAATGCAGAAGCTAACCAAGTCTCAACTGTCACTAATGTTTTGAATGCAATGGACACCTTGTAAAAGTAGCGTCTCCTTTCGGTCACTACCAACAAAATTTTACAAACACACCTGCCATGGATACTGTTACTACTCAGCGGTCTACTAGCTTCTACTAACATACAGATTGTGCTCCGTTGGTAGTTTATATGGAAAGTGTGGATAAAAACATAGGCCGTCTGCACCTTATAGCTCTAGGGAAAATCTTGCACATTTCCTTGCTAAACCTCAAGAATGCTGTAATTAATGCATTTTTCTCCAGAAAAACCAAAGTGAAGGTGGAACTGAAAACTCCAGAAAAGACAAATTTCCTGGAAGCAGCAATGTATTGAAATCGATAAATATAGTAGCTTACATTCCTTCTTTCGTTATCCACCAATAGGAAGTAATACGAAAAGCTGATGTTGAAGAAGCGGAGATTTTTGAAGTCGTGCATCTATACTACCCGTTACAGGTGTTTACTAAGCATTCTGTGAGGAATGGTAAGGGATAAATTATCAAACTGCAGGCCTGCCTGCTAACCTTCGACTCTCAGACTTTAGAGACGCTGTATCTGTTCCTGGAACTAGAAGACCTGTAGATCCATATGTTAGGAAGTGATTTGATTGTCTCTGTCACGGGAACATCAGCAAACAAGGTCAGCCCCAGATGAATGTGTCCAAATGTAGTGCACCTCAGACTGTGGAACCCTGCGTCTCAGCTGTTGCTAAATATGCTCCCTGTGGTGGACAACACCCATCCAAGCATCGATCGTACTCCGAAAATCATAGACGGAGAACTCAACAACTAATTACGTTTAAAGGTATTAACTTCAGGTAAGCGCTGAACATTACTCGTTCGCCAACCTACGCGACCGTCACACGTGGACAATATTACAGTATTTCTTGCCTGCGCCGGTCATTACTGGTCAGCCAAACTACAGCCCTCTAGATTTCCAAAACATACAACCCTTCCCGTAGTTGCCCTCCGCTAGCATTCAGAATCAACAGCGCGGAAACACGGACGTAACTCAATATGTGAATATACCTCTGCAGACAAACATTGCTCACCGACCTTATCCGCCAGCAAAAGTAAACATACATGAGTAGTCTCAGTAAGGAAACGTGCTGCAAGCCCCACAATACGCCGCCACACCTGTGAGTCAGAGTCCCTATATACCTGGTGCCCACAGGTTAGCAACTTCGTAAGTACCAAATCATCTACGGCCTACAGTTCGTACTGAAATAATAGATAAGAAATTTTATTGACATTGTCATTCAGAATACACGAAAAAACAGTGTTATGAACGAGAGCGATATCTGGTACGTCATAACCAGCATATTTAATTCTCCTTCAAACTAAATTATCAACCCTATAAAAGAACTGCAGTAAAACACAAAATCGGCTAACTCCAACAATGAAAACGCGCAAAGAGTAACACTCATATGTCAGTCTTATATAGTCCTTTTAACCGAAACATGGTTCAGGTACCTGCAGATCTTCCGATTTAAATATTATTTCGAAATAAGGGAAGACCGCCTCGGTAGGAAAGGCGATGTTCTTATATTTCGAAAAAAGAAAAAGAAAAGAGGTTGCCCTTAAAAAAGTACCCGTCCCGCTCATTGTAAGAAATAACGAAATCAAGTTAGTCGCCGCGCAAATTTAATCTGCTCGAAACATTCACAGATGTTCAAATTGCTCTGAGCCTTATGGGACTTAACATCTACGATCATCAGTCCCCTAGAACTTAGAACTACTTAAACCTAACGACATCACACAACACCCAGTCATCACGAGGCAGAGAAAAATCCCTGACCCCGCCGGGAATCGAACCAGGGAACCCGGGCGCGGGAAGCGAGAACGCTACC